>NW_008603547.1:118614-221686 GCF_000691845.1 Merops nubicus | reverse complement strand
GCGGCTCTGCGCGGAGAACCCGCCGCTGCGGTGGCGTGCGGAACCATTTAACGCTTCCAGCGCCGAGCCGAGTTGGAGCTGTAGCGAGCATCTCCGCGGCCGTGCCGGGCACGACCAGACACCCTCTCCCTCCGTTCTGCGTGCGGGTGGCTCCCGAGCCCGCTCCGCGCTCCATCCGCCCCTGCGTGCGCAGCCTGGAAGCAGCAACTTGAACCGGCTTGTCCCCTCCTGGGTTAATATTTGCAACTCGAATAAATATTTTGTTGCCCTTCAGCCTTTTCCTCAACGCCTTCTTGGAATGTAGGTGATTAATCAGTTAGGGTAGTGGCCAATTAGGCATAACCTTGTAGGAAGATAATTATGCGAGGATCTATGGGGTTTGATTAGTGATGTGATACAGTCGACACCCAGATTTTAGTAGCTGTTTCCTAGCGTGTGCAAATTCAGTGTGTTCTTGATTTTTGAATGGAAATCAAAGTGTAATGACAAATACGTTGCTACTTCCAGTGGCAGATTATAATTTCCTTTGCCAGCGAAATATGTGGCAGCTTTAAAGTGAAATGAGGAGGGAGGTATAGAGAGAGGCTGATTTTTCTGGTCAGTCGAGTTGTGAAATATATTTCTCCCTTCTAACTATGGTCTTTCTAGTGCTGCTGATTGCTTTGAATGTTTGATTTGCAGAAATGAATTTCATTTCGGTGCCCTGGGAGCCTCATGAGAAGAGGTGCACTGCTGTGTCTTTGGAGGCTAGTCGTTTTAACTCATCTTGTTAAATAATGCTATTATTAAATGAGTGCAAATTGAAGCAAATGCATTTTTCATTGCCCACAAGTTGTCTTTCCGAGCCCAATTTCTTTTTATGACTAGAGAGGCTTTTGCACTGCAGTGTTAACAATACAGCCATATTAAAAAGGTCCTTGGAGCAAATAACCCTCTAATGCTGCAGCTACCTTTTCAGTGGACTTCAGGAGTTCTGTGGGAAATAATTACGTTGAACTTAAGGAATTGATGGTGCTTTTTAAATTGTGGTGTTAAGCTGCTTTTAGCTATTCATGTGAGTGGTAAATCTATACCCAAAATCTAGAAAAAGAAAAGCCCTAACCCCAAAGCTTTCATCTGAATTAAATATTTTTCTCTCTTTTTTTTTGCAACAGGTTCTTCTGTTTTGTTTTTTTTCTTCTTCCCCTCCCCCCCTTTTCCTTCTTCCTTTAATTGCTAGTGAGGTCTCCTGCTGGAATATGTTTCCTTAACCAAGTAGGGTGCAGTGGTACATGAGACCATCATTCTACTCTGTGTATGGTTTACTCTGTCTGTGATGCTGGAAGGAGGGAAGGCAAGGGAAGCTAGAGAGAAAAGGGAAGATGATTCCTAGGCTTGATGGTGTTGAGAAATCTGGTGAGGCGGGTTTACTCTGAGGAACCTCAACAGAGTTTGGATGGTGGTTTCTGTGGGATGTAATGCTGAAGTCACTGTCTAGGTCAGCACGTATCCTTCAGCAGTTCTCTGGGGCGTACTTGGAAGGTGTGAAGAGCAGATGTGGAACTAAGCTGCTTACCTTCTGATGTCAATATTTGGTGCTAAAGATTTATTTCTGAATGGAAGACAAGCAGGTTACTTACTTCTCCCTAACTGCTGCTCTTCATTACTGGTTTTTGTTTGCTCTAGTAAACAAACGTATCTCTTAAAATTGGATTACACCTAGAAAGTGCTTGAACCAGAGAGGAGGAGAAAGAACAACTCTCTACTTGTTTTAAATAATAAATAAAACATTAAAATACCATGCCACGGGCTGGCTGCAGTACAGCTTTGGCCTGAGCAGGGACTCCATGTCCAGCACCCTTCTCCTGGGTTGGAGGATGGAAGCGCTCGGGGTGACGCCTTCTTGACTGGCAGATGCTTATTGCATCCAATGCTCTCTAATTTTGCCTCTGTAATGATTTCCTCCAGCAAGCTGACAGAGAATTAAAATGTTTACAGTCAGGTTTTGGAAGGGTTCATCAGGATTCAGAGGAGAGGGGAGGGAAATCCTTCCGTTTTTAGATCTCTCTAATCCCAAGCTTCTGTTCCTGTAGTAATGCTAATTTTTTTTATCGATTGTTGTGGCAGTGACTGCTGTGTTTCTGAGCACAGCAATGCTAATGTTTCCACTCCAGATAGAGTAGACTTAAGAAGAAAAAAGTGAGGAGGAAGGAGTGGCTGAAAGAAGTATCTTACTCCAATTTTTTTTTTTTCAGGTTGTTTATGAAATGTGGCCATTGATGAACAGTTGTACACTTCTGAAATTAAATTTGAATGAAAAGACAGAGCTTTCAGTCCTGTATTTGCTGTAGGAAATGCCAGAAAATCTTGAGCACTGCTTATCCTAATGGTGCAAACATCCGTGTTCTCCAGCTCGAGTCCGTTTCTCCAGTTGAGCACAACAGTGGGAACAGCTGAGTGTGTGGCTGAGGATGGGTGTTGTTTCCCATGTTGATGTCAGCTATTGTGTGCAGAAGGAGCTGAGCTGGAGTCAAGGCTGGTACCCAGAATGGCAGTACATGAGCAGCAGAAGATTCAAGTCAGTCACTTCTGAGGATCATCTTTCTCCTTACTGACTTCATGTGTGTGCTGCAAATCAGGAACGTAGTCTGTGTTTCTTTAACCATCTGATTCTGACATGAAATTCCTTTGCAGATCCATCTGTGCTCATCAGATGAGCCTAAGTCATGCTTGTGCCTGATATCCACCCTCTGGTAGCAGCCTTTAATTCCACTGCTCAGTTCCATACCTTAGGAGTGTTTGCCATGGAAGTAGGATGTGCTTGGAGTCCCATGTCTCCACCTTCCACGCTTTGTGTAGGGCAGTAAGTGTGATGTTGCAGGTAGCCCAGCTTGGAGCTGGCAAATGTGGATGCATCCACCTTGCAATCTATTAAGTAAGTTTGCTGTGTACAGTGTGGACAGGAGGAGGGTTATGATATTTGTGAGGAAATACCAACATGAGTGTGTTCTCTCTGCTCCCCAACCATCTGACTGCAGGCTGCCTACAGTTGCTCTCTCAGATTAAGGAGGTTGTTCTGCTATCAGGGCTCTAAAGAACTAAGTAGGTGGTATATTTGTGGCTTTAGGCTTTACCAGGGATGCAGAAACAGGCTGGAGATAAAACCAAGCCATTCTCAACTATTGCTTAGAGTTCATGGAGGAGGGAATCAAAAGTATTCTTCTGAGTCACCTGGATAGCAGATGGAAACGACCTTTTATAAGGTGTCTATAAAAACAGCATGTTGGATAAAATGGGCCTATTACAGAACATGCAGGGGGCAAAAAGCCTAAGCAGTCTTGACAGTCGTTTTGGGATTGTTCTACAGGAAAATCAGAGGCTTGTCAGTTTTTGCTTTTATGCACATAAATCATCTTTGCTCCTCCTGTTCTGTAAAATGCATTGGGTCAGGACTTTCCACTTTGCCTCTGTAGTATTGTGAATACTTACTGGAGAGTACACATAACAAACAACGGGAGATCCATATTTCTCAGCACTTCTCTTTTTCATTGGTATGCCAAGTTTCTGTTAAAATAGTGTGAAGATTGTGCAAGCCAGTTAAAAGAAAGGAAAATAAGTTCTGGTATTTCTTTTATATCCGCAGATTGATGCATCCAACAGCCAACTTCTTTGATTCTTTCAACATTTAAACATGAGTGGCTTAGTGGAAAAATACTGTGTGAATATTTACTCCTATTTTAGTGTAACAGAGTTCTTCTGAAGTCAATGCAACTGCATCTGGTTCCCTAAGCTGAGGATATGACCCAGCAGAGGACTTCCCTGATCAGCAGGAGCCTGGGTTTCGTGCACTTGCCCTTCCTTGCAGGGCAATATTGTAGAAAAAACCAAAAATCTTACTAACATCAGTGGGATTTCTCATTCGGAAAGTTAAATGCTCCTCAGTGAGAGGTGAGGGTATTACTCCAGCTCACAGAGTGTTTTCTCTGATGGGATGTATGTTGGGATTGCCCAGCACTGGTAATTCACACACCTCTGGAGTGGAGTACAGCAGCCATTCTGGGCTGGAAACGTTGTGCAGGAGGGGCTTAGGGGAGAGAAATGAAGAAAAACTAATCCAATTGAAACTGCAAGGGGAATTTAGGAAGCAAAATGCAATTATCCGAGTTGGATATTGGCCAGGACGTGTTAGTTAACATTCTTACTCTTGCAGGAATTGTCATGGGATCTTTAATGACGATGGATGGTCAGGGCTCTATTTTACATCTCATTTGGAAACCTGAGCTTTCACTGTGTCACAGAGATGAGGCAAATGCTTTGCACTCCTTCAGGATAGGTTGCTTTGGTCAGTGTGCTTTCTTCCCCAGGCTCAAGGGTTCCTGGGCACACCTGCCTGGCAACTCCACGTGTCCAGGGGGTTTCTTCACCTTGAGCTGCTCAGTTGAAAGGAAATCTGGACACTCAGCGTTATTTCCTTTGTACTTCCTTTTTGGAGTGGTAGATAGAGGTGCTCTTAAACCGTCACTCCTCCTTTCCCTGGAACTTTGTCATGTTGGCAGTAATGTATCAAATCCCAGTTCCAATTTTGGTAATGATCATCCTCCTATGGAGAAGTCCTCCTACAGTTCAAGCTGGCCCTGGTGTGTTTCCTTCTCCTTCCCTAACCTGGTGTGCTGATTCTCCCCCTGGTTTCAGAAGGACTAGTGGATGGAAGAATTATCTGTCAACAGTAAACACAAGATAAATCTTATTGAAACTGGTGTTGCAGGAGAAAGGTGTTGATGTGTGAAATACTTTCTTCTCTATCATAATGATTTTCCTTTCAGCTGTCTGAACTGAAACCTTTAAAAAAACCCAACAAAACTAAAGAAAACCAAACCAAACCAACCAAAAAAGCACCTCTTCTCTGTAAAAAGTTGTTGTTCAGTTACAAGTGTTTTAGTATCATTGCTTTTTGCAGTGGGGTGGCAGTACACTTGTTGGGGAGGAGAGACTTCATGTTATTTTGGAGGTTTAGGGATGATGTGTTTGGTGTGAATGAGTTAATACATGGTTCTGGGAACTTATTATAGTGAATTATTGTAAATCATTATAGTGAAACCTGTTTCACTAATATTCATGTGCAACACACATAATTAAAAGATAACATGGTTAATACTCTCCATATAGCAAAGATTTTTGCTATTTATGTAGAAATTTTCCCCAAAACTCTCATGATAACATCAATCTAAATAATTTAAAAGTCTGTTTCAAAGTCACTCAAATTATACATAATTTATCAAGTGATGCATTTTGCATCCAGGGAGTTCCTTTCTATTATTTTCAGGAACTTGTGGTTAGATTGGCTTTAACCATCCTTCTGTAGACTACAAAACAATGTCTCCATCCATGTGTCTTGAATTTCTGTTTACAATAGCTGACCAATCCCACCTGGGTTACACAGGCTTATGGTGCAGTATCTATAGAATTTGTGAGATTTCCCAGGGGCACTTGTGAGTCTCATTGTTCTGTTACTGTCTGAGTCACCTTAGCATACAGGTGGGTCTTAACTATGCTGGTCTCCTCTCAGGATGTGACTCAAAATCCCAACTGTGAGGTTTTTAGCATGTTCTGAGTACGTGGAATGTAATGTTAAGGAACAAAGTGAATCTTCATCATCATCCAGAAGCCTTGGAGGAAACCACTCTTCTTTGTCTTTGGTCTTCTAAGACCAAAAGCTTCTAAGATGACTGTGTAAGGCCAGACTTTGTCCATCATAAATAAAGTGAATGGGTTTAGGGACTTCACATGTAAATAAAGTGCCCATTCCATCTGCCTCTGTGTGGCTTGACCCACAAAATAATAACAAATGCTTCCACTGCTTGAAAGAATTTGATGAATATATTATGTTGGCCAGGTGTAGAGCTGTGATCTGAGACATTTCATGCCTCATGTGGGCATCATGCTGTCATGTGGCACACTGGGCCGCATTAATAGAGTCTTTGGGGATAAAGAAAATATGGACAGAAGCTGTTGTTAGGCAAAATAAATTACAGAGTAACTCATCATTGTGAGGATTGTTGAGTGATGCAGTTTCAAACATCATTTTTTTCAGTAATTGTGCTGTTTGAGTTGTGACCTACATTAATAACATTCTATAATTTTTAATATTTCTTTATTCATTACATTTTATACACACTCAGGTGGTTTACTGCAGACTCTGTGGAAATTACAATGAAGGTCAAGTGCTCTTTGGGAAGATAACTTATTACTGACACTATTAACTTGTTGTCATTATTGTTTTCCAATGTGAAATTTTATTTGTCTGGTGGATGAAGAGATGATGTCGGGCTTGTGTTAAAGTGTGTGATTACTGTCAATAGAGCAAAGTCCCTCCAGTCATAGGTCTGAGATGTACATGATCACTGAACAAGCCTCACTTCAAATTGATTTATTTTTCCCTATGCTGTTAAGCTTGTAGAGGCCCTTATCAGAAACATCCTTCAGATTAGGACTGGCTTATATAGATTTAGTGTTCAAATGCCTTCAGTTAACTGAAGCTAAACTGGAAATTGCAACTTTACTATTGAAATAACCATGCCTACATGTGGTTTTGTGGGCTTTCAAATAAGCTTAAATTCATGCCTTAAATTATATTAGCTCAATATTTTTCATGTGGAAAAGGCTTTGTAGCTTGGTCCACAGGAGGACCGTGTAGGCTTGGAGTCAAGCCTCGGTTAGGGTTGAGAGTATGCTCTTTATTGCTAATGCTGGGGTCACTTCAGTTAAATCACAAGTTCTCTGTAGCAGTTATCCATATAAATGACCTTCCAACAGTTGCCCTGTGGCTGGTGGACATGCAATTGTGAATTGTATGCACAAGTTTGGAAAAAAAGCATCTTGGGCTGAGTACATCAGGATCATCACCTTCTCAAATCATAATCCCACTTTGGTGCAGCACATATTGCTTGGCTTAGAGTTACAAAAAGTCAAACTGGTGGAAAAAGAGACAGCTCTTCACCATCCCTGCTAACTTTACACAGTATAACAGACATGTTGGGTGCTAATGCATCTTTTCTTACGTGCTGTTGAAATAGAATAGTTTTGTAAAGGTCAGCTGGGCTTACTGTCTAAAATGTTCCAGCTTTTAGTGTGAATATCGAGGTTCCTCTTAGGAATCAAGTATAGAACGTGTAGGAAGAAAACAGAAGGGTTGAGGTGAGTATTCACCATTTTGGGTTTGCAGCAGGTCAGGGTTTGAAGTGTTACCATCTTTCTCATTGCACAACCAAAATTTTAGCCTGCTGGTTTCATGTGGTGGACCTAAAGGTTTTCCTCATCCAAAGCCAGAGAGATCTCAGTTTTGAAGTTATTGGTGTCTGCTATTCTTTCTGAGCTATGTAATTTGAATTCTATTTAATTATGTCTGTAAGTATAATATGGAATAGAACTGGAATAATTAGGTCAGTATCCTGCTTTTAAAGATGCTTTTAAAGATACTTTTAAAGATTTGGCTTGGACAAGTATGTTAGGAAGACAAGAACTGTTTGTCAGAAACAGTAGTTAGAGATTTTTAGCTGAATGTCCTTTTTCTGGGTGCAATTTAGCTACCAGAGACAAAACTTTCATGGTCCCCAGCATAAAAAAAGAGGTAGTGGAACAGGAGAAAGTTAGCCCAGAAAAGAGAGCACTTATGATAGAGACCTATTCAAACCCTATGGAGAACTGAATCAGGAATTGTCTTTTCTAATAAATTAAGTGAAGGTTGTCATATGAAACGAGGAAGCAGGAGTCACAGAAGAAGTAGGAGGCTTCACACAGGGTGGTGGCACGCAGGGCTGCTCGCTGCCTGCGTGGTGGCACGTTGCAGGTGGTGAAAGCTTACACAGACCAAAAAATCTCCTGGAAAAGTTTCTGATAGAGCTGAGGGCTAATGCATGGGGTAGTACTGCTTCTAGTGTGGAAATGCCAGCTTCACAAATGTCTGGAGGCTGGCAATGTGTTCTGGTGTATTATTGCAATATGTGTCTGCTCTTGGTGACTGCCAAAGAGTCAAGGTTACTGAACACAGGGCCAGCTGGCCCATTTCTCCAGGGCAGAAGGACTTTCTCATGCATAGGTGAAGAACTTAGCCAAAAAACCAGTGTAGGATAGTACACCATCTTCTCCCCACTGCTGTCGTCTCAGTTTCTCTGGAGTTCAAGGTGTTTGGGCTGGACCGGAGTATGGGAGACAGTAGAACTTGTTCCTAAGAGACAGGCATCAGTGTTGGGGGGAAGATGTTAAGTTCTAGCAAAGCACTCAGTGTCACAAAGGTGATGCAGGTGATTTATTTTGCTGTAGTTTTAACCGGTGACTTGGGTTTAAGTCTGTTTGTTCATTTATTTGGTATGTACTCTATTCTTGTTTGACAGTGTAATCATTTATCGGTTGGAGATGCTTGTTCTTAGCAAATACTTGTGTTATGTATATCTGTACCCATCTGTACAGCTGTACAGCTGAAACAAGCTTGTAAAGTGATCCAGCAGAATTTACAATGATAATATTTAAAAACAAACAAACAAACAAACAACAAATTGGAAGAACTTAGAAAGTGAATATGCTCCCTGAAAGGAGATCAAGGACTGGTGAGGCTTGCAGAAGAGGCATGATGTGTATCAGTATGAGGGCCAAGTCAATGCTCTCAAAGACAGGTCAGTCCTACTCTTCCAACCTGTTTCTCCCCAGGCCATGAATGTGCTGTTAGTACTAGTGGATGCTGGTCAATCCTGAACACCAGAAGTTGAAATGAGGTGATCCATGTGCAGCTTTGTGAAATACCCATTCCAGCTCCTTAGTCTTTAAAGCATCATCTTTTCAGTTTAAAAATCTTGCAAATTTAAACATCCTTTTTTTGATTTCAGAAACCATTATGTTGCATTTAGGTCACCTTTAAAGCTTGGTCCCAAGCTCCTAGGATGGCAACTCCATTTTTATTGGAAGTGGAGAATCTTGGGTAATTGCTTGACTTCAGGAATTAGGACTTAGGAAGAACACTAAATATCATGAGACTTGTGATAAAATCTTCAGAGTGGGCAACACTGTATAGGCCACTGAACATCTGTCAGATTGTAATTAGGTTTGATCATTATCTGCCTGAGCCAGATTTGCAGAGATCACCTAGACAGGAAAAGGCATGTGTACCAATGCCAGTGCCTGGAGCATCTCAGTCTTCAATTGAACAGGTCCTTGCTGATGGTGATAGGGAGTGATAAGGCATTTTTGTGTTTTGATTGTATTTTTTCTCTTTTCTTTACAGTTTGCCTTTCACAAGCTGAGGTTATCTAGTGCCTAGCCACAGGAGACCAGGTGTTCCTGCTGTGTGGAGGAGTGATGTAGGCTGACTATCACTGCTGGTCCTGGAGGCTGCAGTTTGGCCAGTTCATTCTCATTCTGGAGGCCAAATGACCACTTTACTGGCTGTCTTACTTGGAAATAGGTTGATTTTCTGTGGAAGTGCTTCTCTGTTCCTCTAACTTCCTGTATACAAATTCTGAAGAAATAAAACATTAATCTGGCAGCAGGAACATCACCTTGTGGAGGGTACTAAGATACAATGACGTTTGTTAGTGGGAAGAGGACCTGGAGTAGAGTTTATTAATAATTTAACTTACTCCAGACTCCGTTGCCTTCAAATTATCACTTCAAGTGCAAATACATGGTGGAGTTTACACATGGCAACATTTAGAAAGCAAAGTTCAGCTGCTGTAATTGTGCAATGGAGTCGCTTGGAATTATTTAATAGAAGAGCCATACAAAAAGGTTCTTCTTACTCTAATTTCATTAATAATGTATCTTGCAATTGGCTGGAGACATTTGGCTGGCAACTTCTCTTTCAGTATGTTGTGGAAAAAAGCTGTAACCAACTAAGATTTCATCACTGGAATGATGCCACACATCATGGCTGCTAAGACTTTCACAGCGACGAGGAGATCATATAGCCCTTATTTCAAAAGTATAAATTAGGGAATGGAAAAGCATTTTTTACCTCTCAGCAGATGTTGACAGATAGGAACAGAGACTGGAGCAGTTGTGCTGTTTGAAGGAGAGAGGTGTGTCCATTGAAGGTAGTCAATTCATTCTTTTGATCTGCATCCTGATTTATTTTCCCCGCTTTACTGAAGCAGCACTTCGAGCAGATGCTCACTGATGTGCACTTCAGCCTTCCCAAGAATTCCACAGGAGCAGGTTATGGAAGAGCCAGCCTTTCTTGCCACTGAGATCTTGCTTCCTACTTCTACCTATGAGTTGCAGACATCATAATTTACCTGGTAGATGTCAGATGCTGGCTCTCGAGTGGTGTTCACCTTTGCTTCCCCTGCAGCTCCCACATCTGACTGGGCTCTGGGCTCTGCAGTTCCCTGGCTGACTTCCTTTCTGCCTCATTGACTCCCCAATGACCACCGAACGATGTTCCCTGAATTCAGGACCAGCTCCACTCTGTGACTGGCTGCTCAGGATGCTGCAGCAGCAGCAGCACTGTGCCTAGTGGCTTCTCTTTTAAAGCTGTATAGCCATACATCTTTTGAATTGTAAAGCTAAATTTCATTAGCTTCACCGGAAGGCATGAACGCTGGGGAAAAAATACACCACTGAGGCTGCTGGAAGAAATTCTAGCCAAGTGATTCAGGGCAGTGGAGATGGTGCCAAGTGGGGGTCAGTGTTGGTGTGCTCGCCCTGTGCTTTGCTGAAGCTAAAGCAGAACTTCATGGTTACCTGGTAGACCCTGAACCTTTGTTACAGATACCAAACCAAGCCTCATATTGAGTCACTTCTGTTGTTTGATATATTGCACTTGAAAAAGTGTATGCCAAGGGTTTGGAGAGTTTAATTTTAATCTATTTATGTATTTATTTATTTATTACCTCCTTTGGAGTAAACCTAAGGCAACTTGAGGTCACTGAGAATTTCGGTCTCTTTTCAGCATGATGCTTGCAGTGACCCTGAACACAGGTTAGTGGTGTGAGCTGTGGGTGCTGCTCCCCATCAGTTGTTTTTCTCTGCAGTATAGTGTGTTCAGCCCTTGGTAGCTCAGAAGTGAGAGTCTTGGGGCTGATTCCCTTCTCATGGTACATCTGCATCTTTGTGGACCCTCGTTAATTTAACAATCGTTGACTTTTAAGGCAGTGGGAAGATGAACAAGTGTGTGAGCATGGGGTTTTTTAGCTTCTTTTGCGAAGGTTCTGCTCTGTCAGAGTTGAGTCTTTCAACAGGAGTTTGTATGGGCAGATTGTGGTGTTTTTTTCCATGTGCTTATTTATAATATCTTTCTCTCATCATCTTTAAGACCCTTATTAAAACCCTGGGTGGGTACTTCCTGACTCTTGGAGTTCAGGATGAGCACTGTAGTTGTCTACCTTGGGTGCACTGTCTTAACAAAAAAACAAACAAAACCAAACCACCTTTCACGTGTACATCTCACTTATTGTTTTTATCAATTTTCCCACCTAACTAGAAGTTCTGTGTCTGGTTTCAGAATCACAGTTTCTTAAATGTTGGAAAGTGGCTGGTGTTTTTTCATAAAGGTCCTACAAATACCATGCTAACAGCAAAGAAACATATTGCTACATAAAATCAAATAATTTTGATTTAATTCCTCAGCTAATTAACTAACCTAATAAAGCAAAATTTGGGCTGAGATAAGGCATCCATGTGCTTTGCTGTATTCTGTGGACATCTGATCTATCATTTTAATGTTGGTTGTCTTATAGGTGACATATTAGTTTAGAGCATTGAAGCCAGATAGCTGCTTGTGCATATTTTGGAGGAAGAGAGATAGAACACAGCTGGCCAGTGATCTTCTTTTTTGGCGATTTTCTTTTGGAGGAGGCTCAGTTTGAGTCTGACTTGGCACTGCTCCATCGCAGAGGAACTTGCAGTGATGCTGCAGTTTTGTTGGTGCCACTGCAGACACAAAGGCTAAAACAAATGAAAGTGAACTGAGAGGAGCAGATGGGGCAAGTGAGAAGTTGGGAAATCATTCAGAGTGTTAGACACGGAACGATTTCAATTTTCCCGAGACGAGCGGGTGCTGTGGCACAACATGGCTCTTTTTGACACTCAACACACGTGAGACAGCTTTGGAATAAAAGCTGCATCAGGTGTTCTGTTTCCAAATTTTCCTGCCTGAGGGAGAGTGTTTGCATTTGGCAAGCTTAGCTGTGAGGGGGGTGGGGTGCTGGAAACAAGCTTATCATAAATTCTTTCAGGTGTTTTGTTGACCGTTTGAGCATAATGCATCTGTACAAGATATGGGTGAAGTTTTTCCTGAGGCAAAAATGGGAGTTTTTAGGGATATCACAAGGCAGAGGGAATCAAAGAAGTCAGACAGAGGTACCTCCTTTCTTCTAAAAATGTTATCTTGATGTTATTGTCCCCCTTAAAGCAATACAGTTTTCCTGTACGATGGAAGTTCCCAAAAGAGTAAATGCTTCACTTTAATAAATATGAATGCTGGAATTTTTGACATCTCCATGTGTGCAAAGCCCAAGTAGCAACCCTCTGAGACAGGACAAAACAGCTTTGTCTCCCAGTCTTTCCATTCCTTAGGGATGGTTTTGCCTTGTGCTAGCAGTGGATATTTCTGGGTGCCACCTTACTAGAAGCTCAGGTAAGCCTAAGCTTAGATTTTTCCCTGCTTACATTGTTTAAAAAACCTGCAGTAGTAAAAGGTACAGAGAGTGGGGAAACGTTTAGTTTTGCAGGTGGAAATCTAGGATCTGAACCTGCATGCTCTGACAGCATCAGCTAAACTATGCTCCATCAGTAGTGAATCCATAGAAGTTCCTCGGAACCCATGACTTCTCTTCCTTTGTTCCTTCTGCTTAAGATGCCCCTTGAAGGGAATTTGTGACTTTCAAAAGTGGGGAAATGAAATACAAAGAATTATGTTCCCATCCAGTAATGGCAGTTTAAACATGGTTTTGCAGTACTTTTTGCTTATAACTCCCTAAAGACTGTAGATAATTCATGCTTTAAATTCTGTGGGGCACAGAAGAGTTGGGTGTAGGAGAAATGTGTATAAGGTGTAGTTCCAGCAGAAAGAAAAGGAACTTAAAAAGAAGTTGGACTCTTTCCATCTACCCACAAAGAACAAAACTGGTTTGCAGGAGATATAGGTCATGGCACTGTTCTGGCATCTTGATGTCACTGTTTTGTAAGTACAGTAGATTGCTGGAAGCACCGTTTGGGACTCCCATTAGACCTGTTCCTTGCTGTCAGACTTAAAGGCCATTTAATATCACTTAACTGATCTGATGCATTTCTCATGAGTTTGGTGAGGTGGTTTGTTTTTTTTTTTTTTCCCCATAGAATCAAAGAGTGGTTTGGATTTGATGTGACCTCAAAAATCATCTAGTTCCAAGCAACCTCTCTGCCATGAACAGAGCCATTTTCCACTAGGCTGTGTTGTTCAAAGCCCATTCCAATCTGATGTGTTTGGTTTTTTTTTTGTGTGTGTGCATTTTTTTTAAATTAAGTTATTAAAAGCCATTTTGGAGGCTCATCCTGCTGTTACACCCAGAGGTTGGTTACTTCAGTAAGGACCAGAGGATCAGGGATACACCATCAGTGGGGTAGTGAAACTGAGTTCTCCCATCTCCATGGTAAACCACAGGTGAAACCTTGTGTTGCTGTGCCACAGGGTTTCACGGATACAAGCTTATTACTGAAGAAAAGCCTTGGCTTTTTGAACACGACATTCACCTTTGAATTATGAGATTAATTACTTTGTGTTAGAAAAGATATTAAAGGCAGCTGTATTCTGTGAGTCAGGTTGTCTGTATTGTCCTCTGTCCCCAGCACCAGGACAGGGTCAGTGGTGTTGGCAGAACAGGAGAATAAGGCCAACAATATCTCTGTGAGGAAGGGAATAACATTGCTCCTGTCTTGGAAACTGTGGCACTGAAATGTAGAGAAAGTAAATGATTTTTCTGCATGGTTCTACACAGCTGGATCCTGTGAACAATATAGAGTCCAAGATGAAAACAGAAGGGTGGACAATCTGGGTGATGTAGCTACACTCTGGTTTTTGCTTGTTTGCTGTTGTGGTGTGATGGAGCACAAGCATGGGATTCAGCTCCTCAGCTCACTGTGCTGGTGCTCGCTCTCCTCTGTCCTTTACCTGTCTTCTGGTGAAACAGAAATAATTATGGTTGGCTTTCTGCTACAGTGGGATGTGGGGCAGCTTTGAGGAAGGATGGAGATATATATACATATAAATACATTTCAGGCTGATTTGAGATGTTCTTTGTATTCTTCATAACCTGGGGTCCTCCTGTCAGTGGTAGGGATGCAGGCAGCCTTGTTCTACCCATCCCACAGGATTTCTGTAGGTTTTTTGCAGTTTTGCTGATTCATATTCACATATGTTTACTTTGAAAATATTTTATCTCAGATGAGACTGATGGTTAACAAATCCATGAAATCCAGGTCAGCCTGGCCTCTCCTGTGATGATCCCCTGTGGGTTGTGCAGCTCGTTGGAGGTGTGGGACGCTCTCGAGCTCGTTGCACCAAGTAGGGCTGCAGTGAATTGAAACCCTTTTGTTTCACTTGAAGTTCTCTAGCAAGTTACTGCTGCTCAGTTGGACTATTTTCAAGCCTGACAAAGATACAAGAATGCAACTACAGATTTTTACTGCTGCCCCAATGTATTTCCAGTGTGGTGTTATTACCTTGGAGTTCATTAGGAACAAACAAAACCAGTGGAAAGCATACTGCTTGTAATGGGATGCTGCACAGCACGGCTCGCTCGCTGCTGGCTGGGGAAGTGCCTGAGCTTTGGAATAAGCAGGATCCCAACAGCTTCCTCTGCAGCTTGTCTGAAGATTTCCTAGGACCTCTAATCACCTTCATTCATTATCTGCTGGTACACTTGGATAAGAAATAGGCTTTTTTTAAAAAAAAAGGCAGTCAGAAAAATTTCCTGTGGTGACAAGTAGTTTTTTTCTTTTGGGTTGATCGAAGTATCAAACTGGTATTATTGTTTCTTAGTTTCTTGGTTTCTTAGTTTCTTCTTATCATTTAAAGCAGGGTTTAGAGGACCTGTTCTCTGCATCCTAAATAAGGTGGTTGTGTGTGCATGTACATGTGTTTTGGGGGGGGTTTAATCAAAAATAATTTCTGGATTACTCTAGCCTCACTATTTCCTTCTCCACTGGAAACATGGGGTGCACTGAAATGCTTTGATATGTCACTGGGACACTCATGCTTTTGACCAGTTGCTACTTGAGTCATCTGATTTGGATGACATCTGGAAGATCAAGGTTAGAAGCCTGAATTCCTGAGAAATATAGGTAGGGAATGAAGAAAATAGTCTTGTGGGAAAGGCACTGCATAGGATGCATAATGAAGATGGTTTGAAGACATCTCTCAGTGATTGCTTTCAAGCAGCTATCATTAAAATTCCATGTTCTGATAGATATTCCTTCTTTTGAAGGTGTTTTAGCATTATGAGGATGGTAAAAATATTAATTTTCAGATTTAAAAAACCCAAATGTCATATTTTAAAGAGGGGTTCATGTTTATATTTTTTTTGTATATATAAACATGCAAAAATGAGCGAACAGCCCTAGCAGTTTTATGTGTCTGACTGGAATACATAGATTTTTATACATAAATTATTATTGCATGCAGTTGTATGAACAAATGGAAAAACTGAGTTTAGGACCCCTTGAAAATAATCTATTTCTGTTCTACATGCACATCATTCAGATATATGCTTGTCTATGCAGGGTGTAATTTCTCACTGGCTCTTTCAGAGGTAATTTTGGAAGGCGAAATGTGCCGTGTGAATATGGTACTTCAAATTGTAGAATGCTTCCATGAGAAAATATAGGATTAGTCTGCAAATAATCTCTTCAAAGGCCCTATTACAATTCTGAACTCTCAGATGGCTTGGCTAGTCTTTGCAATTGCTTTAGAGGGACTGAGAATGTTAAAACCATTTGCATGTATTGTCACAAAATAATTTTATGTGGTTGATCCTGCCTGACATGATGCTTCACAACATGATGGAAAATTCATAAATATTTTCTTCAATCTGATGCTCAAGAGGCACTTAAAAGTGCTCATTTCTTTAAGAATTATTTTCTCTCTTTATATCCAATTCATAGATTATGGTCAAGTGTTCATTTTTATGGTATTTACAAGAAATCAGTTGAGCCAGCTTGCTTATAACACCCCTCCCTCTCCCTCCACCCCCTGCCCAGATACATCCTTGCAGCATCAGGGAACAAAGAGAGTTGAAATTCTGAGGCATGCTCAGATTTGATTTAATAATGCACTTTCCTGTAGTAAATTTTTGAGAGGCTGGGTTGTTTGTGGTCAAAGATTCTAAGGTTATGTCCATTATATTAAAGACATGACTGATGGTTAATAAGTTTTACAGCTGTCTAATATTTTAATTGGGGATGAAGTTCTAGGTCCTGTATTTGCAAGCTGTATGTGTGTGTGTCCATCCATCCCTGCTCCTCTGCTCAGCCCACGGATGCCTAGTCATAGTCTTCACTCTTAGCTTCTCCTTCCCTTAGTGGTCAAATGTCTCATTTTCCTCTTTCATGGACTGGGAGTTTGTCAAAGGTAGTCTGTTCTGGGCATTGAACTCTTGGAAGAAGCTGAGATTTGTGGGGAAATCTCTTTAACCAGTTCATCAAACTGAATTGTTTGATGCAATGGGAGATTAAGCTGTCCCTTAGGGCATTAGCTATGGAGTCTTCAGTGTGCTTGTGGAAGAGCATGCTGATGGATCATCAGCCTTTAGGTTTAACTGCAGGTGTACTGGGTGGAAGGAAACCTGTTCAGGGATTGTACTGAAATCTGACGGCTGCTGTTGGAGCAGTTGTGATGTGGTCAGTTCATGCTCCATCTCTTCTCCCCAGTCTAGATGGAGCATGCAGTGACAGTGTTCCCGTACGGGTCTTGTGCCAAAACCGAAACGTGACCTCAAAACTGAAACATGACCTCGTGTTTCCAGACTGGAGGTGGCATCTCACAGTACCAGTGATGCCTCAGGATTCATGTGGAATTACTGGAATTGGATCAAGAGTTTACTGCAGGGAGTGGCTTGCCTTTCATAATGGGTCAAGAGTGGTCAGTCTGGATAACAGTGTTTAAGGTTGGAATAGTGGATGAGTATTGAGAAGAGAGATCACAGTCTTGAGACTGGCCATAACTTCCAATATGAGGCCAGCCTTGCTTTTTACTGCTGGAGAATTCCTCTGTGGTTATCTCTCGCTTCTCTCCAAAATGGAGTTTGAAGTTTTACTGTTAGCCTTTAGGAAGGATACTCTCTGCTAGACTGTTCCAGACTTTGGTTGGCTGCTTTGATCTACCATCACTAGCAAGGCTTTTCAAAGTCTTACAGGTCACTTTGGATTGTATGACTGATTGAGAAAGAGAACATATGTGGAGTGTTGGTGGCATAATCCTGAATCCGTGTGGTGTGTTCTCTTTTATGGGGGGTATTTTAGTGATTTTGAAGGTGGGAGGGAGATAAGCTGGCTATAGAAGTGGTTTGCTTTGGGTGCACACCAATGCCAGCTGCATAGCTACTGCTCCTTTCTGGGGGAGGCTGTAGAGAAGGTTGTGGTGAGAGAGCTCGGAGGAGCAAAGCCTGTCACACATCATCAGATTGTCAGAGTGTGGAGATGGCACGTTGATGCTGTTACACAGTCCCCTCTGGGGGCCTGTGACCAGGTGATGAGACTGATTTCTATAGAAATTCAGTTGCCTTTCACAAGTTCGTGATAATTTATGGGCATATGCACCCAGAGTGAGTGCTTCTTTATGAACCTCAATCTGTATTAAGTGAAATTAATGAGTTAGAAGGTGTCTCCACAATCCATTAGCTAGCTAAACTGGTTCAGAAATTCAAAGGCATCAGACTGTTTGCCATAGCAGGAAATTTTTGCTTAATATTGGGATTGTATTTGTTGAGATGCACCAGAAAAAGGGTTCAGAATCCAGGTTATTCTCTAACAGAAATAATGTCGCTAGCAGAACAGCCTTAACAAAACCTCAGCAGTGTCCCCTGTTTTCAGGTATTGGTGAGAAATGTCTTATTCTGTCAAACAATAAGGCTGCTTAGTTCTGTTGAGAGCAATGAGGAATCTCTTTGGACCAACCCAGTGGAAGCAAACGATGTGTTTAAGGATGAGACAGGTCAGCGAGCGTGCGTGATCTCAGCTGGGGAGCCTGCTCAGCTCCTGGCACAGCTTTCCCCTCCTGCACTGCCCACAGCAACCATTTTCTCATTCTTATCCCACCTTTCAAATGGTGTGAATCTCTCCATTGCATTTGAATTCTAGTAACAAGTGGAAAAAAGAGTAAATATAAAAGCAATGGGAAGGATCCCATATGAAGTAGAAAAAGGTTCCCTTTCGGTGGTGGGAGCCTGGCTGATGTGATAGCACTGCTGTGATAAACTGAGGCAGGGATCCTCAAGGTAAAGACAAACGCTAAAGTCTGGGCTTGGGCTGTGTCACCTCCTCCCAGGGTGCAGCTCCCTGCAGTCCTGGGACTGCTGTCTCAGGGACATTGTCCCCTGGGATTTACCACCCAAAAATGATGCTGGAGCGCCAAGCTGCCAGCTACGCGGCGAGCAGCTCTTGCAAAGAAAGACTTCTTTTGGCCAGGGCTTGTGCCCACAACGTTGTGGCTGCTGAGGCTCTTGATTTGTGTTTTCTGGCTTCCAGCTGATACTAGTGACTGCCCTGAGCCATGCTGCATATTGGTCCCCATGCTGAGGCTGGTGCAGCATGTGGTGACCTTTTCGGGAAGCCCTGGTCTCCCCTGGAGATGCCTCCCTGCCACCGAAGATCAGCTGTAGCTAGTTCATAGCTGGCATTCTTGGCAAGCTTGTGTTTTATTACTTTTCAAACCTACCTCTGGTCAGATTTTCCGAGCTGGGGAATAGCTGCTGTGACTGTGGATTGTTGGTTTTGGTGTATTTTTAACTTGGAGAAAGATGCCTGCAGCTTAGGGTAGGCACACTTTAAAATGTGTATTTATGAATTTAAAATTGCAAACACTTTTTTGTTTGGGTGGGGTTATTTTTTCTTTTTCCCCAAATATGCCCTGTAAGGAGTTGATCCTTTGACTCACCCACAAATGAGAGTTCTAGAGAGAGAGAGAGGCTGTTTTATGGGTTTCATTTTGGAAGCTATTCAGGGAAATTACTGTAGGCTTTTTGAGCAAATTAGTGAGAGTGTGGAAGTACCACAAAAAAAGCTTTTCCCTTTCACATTTGTAGGATCTTAAGAATGGTAGAAAAAAAAAAAAATCCCTGGTAATGAAAGAAATTTTAATAATGAAATAAAATTATGCAAGCTCTGATTTTGAACTTGAGTAAGTTCTTAGCTGCTTCTGGTAGTGAAAGTTTTATTTTAAATTTGGGCTGCTTTCAGGGAAAGGAAATTACTTAATCATTGCTTCAAATGTGTGTGTATTTATGGGCGTGTGTGTGTATCTCCTTTGCAAGATGTTAAAAGAGTTTGGATTTAGGATGTTGATAAAAAAAAAAAAAGCTAAATTTTAGGTGTGAAATGATCAAGGTGACTAATCTGGGTTGTGGGAACCTCAGGAGGTCAGCTCGTGATCAATATAATTAGCTGGGCTCACCTGAAGTATTTATCCTGGGGAAAAAAGAAATTAATCAGATCTCTGCATCTTTCCCAGGGACTTTTCATTTATTGGAGTTGGAGACAGGCGTTTCTTGTTGCTTGAATGAGGTTAATATTTTGTGGGTATACTATTCATGGACCTCTCCTGTCGAACAACATTCTATCTTTGACCCGTACTAATATAGGTTATGAAGGGAAAATGTCAGATTGTTGGAATAACTTAATCTGATTCTTAGAAATACGTGCTGCATGTGGACAGTGTGATGCTTAAATGCAGCAAGTGGAGTAGGAGAAGAGCAGGTGTGGCTGTGGAGGATCCCAGCAGTATCCTGTGAAACTTTAAATGACAAATAACTTGGCAACGTTCCTCATCTGTGCACGGGGCTAATTGAGTTATATGCTGATTGGTCTGTATGCTTGTTTGCATTTGGGGTGTTCTTTGGATTCCCTTTCTTCTCGTGACTAATTCAGAGTGTCCAGAGCAGGTGAGTGCTCAGAGCAGAGGGGAGGATGTGGCAGCTTGCCAGCGATGGGGACTGTGTTTCCCTAGCAACAGGGTCCCTATGGAAGCTCGCAGAGAAGCTTTGACCCTCAGTCCTGTTTTTGAGTTCAGAAAGTCTTTGTTTTGGCTCTGCTGTTTGTCTTGTTTGGTCTTAAAGGCAAGATGCTGAAATGGGGAAAGCAACAATTTAATTTCTGTGTGGTTGAAATCACATCTGGCTAAAGCTGCTGCCCAGGTAGTCCTTTGAGCATACCAGACATCATGGACCTTGAGATCAGACAGCAGGCACACTGAAGCTGTTGATGGAATTTTTTGAGGCTTTAGCATGCTTTCACATCACAAGACAGATCCTGTGCATCGACAAGTCAACTGAGATAATGTAGGGAGGCAAAAAGCACCAGTGAGCAGTGGGAACTGCAGGGGCTGGGAAACTTTCTGTTTCCAGTGGTGTTTGCAGGTGCTGGTCTGTGCTCAGTCAGTCCTCTGCAGCCTGCTACACGGGAATCCAAACCCTGGTGCAGGGAGGGCAGCATCCCCACTGTGGCTTTTGTCCTGAGATCTCTTCAGCCTCTCTGGTGCATTGGGATATGGCAGTGGGGATCTGAAGGAGGAAATGAGGTTCAATAAAGCTTTTTTTTTTTTTTTTATGATGTCTGTGTTGATTCTAAGCAGGTTCTCAGGTAGTCTGGACAACCACTGTCTGACTTCACCATCTTCATCAGTGTAGATGTGAAGATGTGTACATGGTTTTAGTGCTGGTGTGACTTTGGTAGATGCTCAGTTTAGACAGTAGGGGAAGTCATGGGAGTTGTCTGAGAAACTCTCTGCTACTTAGTGCATCCTTGATGGCTACAAAGGTGCTGAGGGGACTGGAGCATCTATCTGACAAACAAAAGCTGAGGGACCTGGGGCTGTTTAGCTGGAGGAGAGAAGACAGAGGGGATCTGATCAATGCTGGTCAAGAGCTAAGTGGTGGGTCTCAAGAGGATGGAGCCAGACTCTTGTCAGTGATGCGCAGTGATGGGACAAGGGGCAACCGGCACAAACTGAAATGCAGAGAGTTCCATCTAAACAGGAGGAAAAACTTTGCTGTGAGGGTGCCAGAACCCTGGAACACTGCCCAGAGAGGCTGTGGGGTCTCCTTCTCTGGAGAGATTCAAGCCTCTCCAGGACCTGATCCTGCACAACCTGCTCTAGGGGGGCTGGACAAGATGATCCCCAGAGGTCCCCTGCCATGCTGGCATTCTGGGATTTGTGTGCCAAGACCTGTGCTGTCTTCAGTTTCACAAACTCCATGCTTGAACTCCTTCCTGTTTCTGGGTGACACACAGATCTGCATGTGAATGTGTGGTCTCTCCTCTCCTCTCCTCCTCTTGCCTCTTATCCCCAAATGTTACTTTTTCTGGGTGGGGATAGCATATTACTCAAAAGTAACCAAAAAAACCTCAAAAACACTCCCACCTTGAATCAGGAATTTGTCACAATAATTAAGTATGGTAGCTACTGTTCTGGATGCATTTCACCTGCTAAGAGATACTGCAGTCAGCACCATATGGTAGCTGTTTTTTTCCTTTTTAACAGACTTCGAGCAGCAATTTGTTTCACCCGTGAGCCAGCACCACAGCATGCATTGCTTAACAGAAACAATGTAAAACTGGGGAGCTTTTCGTTTCAAGAAGTATCTAGCTGAGCTTCAGAGCCTGGTTTCTGGCATTGCCCTGTTTGCATGGTAACTCTGCAACCTATAAAAGTGAGGGGCTGAAGGACAGAAGGGCTTGATCCTTTTTCTCACCAGAGAGTCCTCTTCAGTCTTCACGTTTGCAAATAGTGTGCTAATATTCACCTGCCTTTTAGATTTATTGCCAAGCTCTCTTCACCCTGAGACTGTGGAGCAAAAGTGGTTGCAGATATGGAAAATGTAACTTTATTGACGGGTGGACTGGAGCTGCAGGTTGAGTTATGGGTATGTCTGTGCTGTAAAACAGAGCCCAGCACAGGATCCTGGATCTCCTTCCGAAACACGGGACAGTGTTAGGCCACCATGATGCTGTCCCCCAGGACCTTATCCCTAACAGCACTGTGGTGGTGTGGCACTACTGCTTTGAACTGATGTCTTTGATGTGGGTTTCTGTGTGTGGTGTGGTTTTTTTTTTTTTTTTAATTATTTTTATTTTATTTTTTAATTTACATGGGGTACTCAGATTTTGGAAACGTTGCTGCACTGTGCCCTAGAATCTGATACACTTAGTGCAAACCCACAGTTAGTTCAGGATCCCATTATCTTGAAGCTTTTTTTTATTTTGTGACTGCCAGCCTGACTATGAATTTTTGATATATTCTTAGGCTTCCTTAAAACCTGGGCCAGTCTCCTCTGGTTGTGAGGAGACCTTAATAGCCCTGAATGAGATCTCTAGAGTAGAACAATGACCTAGTAGCACAGCAAGTTAACCTGCAATGCAAGAGACTCATGCTGAATTCTCCTTCCATTATTGGCTCCATATGGCTCCAGGTGAATTGTTTAGGGTCAGGAGGCAGTGGGATGCCCTACCTCGAAGGGCTGGACCAGTACACATGCACACCCCAGTGGGTCTGAGAGTCTGTGATACTGGAGGATGTATAAGGAGTAGAGAGCCCATTTCAGACCCCATCACCTCCCCAGGCATCAGTCGATCAGGGTGATGCTGAGGCCTCATTCAGATGCAAGAGCTGCAGTCCTGGTGTCTTGCATCCTGCCTCCCTGGCCCCTAATTGGTGCTGGGATCCTGCAGTTTGTGCTGGCTGTCTAATTCTGGATCAATATCTTAGGTTGCTTTTGTTATATCAGATGGTGTTGATAACTCCATTCTGCAAGTCGTTCACTTGTTAATAACCACTTCCTCTGCTTAATTAGGAATATCTGCTTGAAAAAGAAGATATGTATCTGGGTGAAATGCAGGTTACAAGTGGTTGCAATTAAACCTCGAGTAGCAGATTTCCTTTGTCTTGTCCTGTTGTGGTTTTTTCCTTTCTTTAAAGGTTAAGAGGACATGGATGTTCTGTTCAGAGCTCAGGATCATCTCTGGTGCAATGATTTTGAACTGTCACACATCCAGCCTGTATCCTGCCTTGCATCCTCGTATTCTTTATCTGGACTGAAATGTACTATTTAATTTCACAAAGCTTTAGAAATGATAGGGAGTTTGGGGTGTTTTTTCTTTTTAAATGAATCGATTTATGTAGAAATAAGATGGGACTTTTTGTGGGGGTGATTTAAAAGATTTTAAAAGATTTGAAGCAGTACCCCGTGGTGCTGCAGCTAATGCTCTGTCAGTGTTTCTTGTAGACTTGTTATAGACAAGGCTGGACTTGAAACTAGAACACAGTGTTAGAGCTCTTGGAAAAAATTGAACTTCTTGACTGGGGACAATTTGGGGGACATGATCTGTCATCATGCTGTGGTTTTCTTCTCAACTTTTGGAAGGCAAGAAGTGCAGCAGTTGCCTTGAACTTCCCTTGATCCTTACCAAAGGTAGTTGTGTGCATGTTGGTGGCACTGGGAGAAAGCAGTGCCCCATCACATCCCTGCAGACAGGACCAGGAGGGAGCCTCCTCCACAGCGTGGGACTTGCCAATCCCACATGCAGACTTCTTTTTCATTATGCACCAAGGATACTTGCTCTGCACAAGAGAGATTTAAAGTTTTAATAGGAGCAGGATAGAAAGAAATAAGCCTTGGTGTCCTGTAAGGTGACGTGGAGAGCAGTGAGAATAGGGAAGGTAGTACCATGCCCAAGAGCTTTCTGTTCTTCACTACCCTTTAACTTTCTGCATCCTTGCCACGTGCTAGTGTTTGAGTATTCTTCAAATTGGTTTAGCAAATTCATTTATATTTAGAGAGTAATGTTCATATTTTAGCAACGCTCTATAGAAATGCTGAATAAAAATGTCACCTAGTGATTTTATTCTGTGTGGAATAAGCAATTCTAGAAGAAAAGAAACCAAACACATCTTTCTTAGTACACCTTCATCACAGCAAAAATGGTCCTGGTTATGTTCAGTGCCTGAAAGGTGTGGGGCTTAGCTTCTTCTTGAATTAAATGGGAATTTGCATTCCTTTTCTGAAGCAATAAACTCTAATCTTTTCAACCTGCATTGGGTTTGAAGCTGAAATTTCTGCTTTGAGGGGATTCTGGAGAGATGGCTCTGCACCTACTTGGGAGTAAACTGCAATTAGAATATTTGCTTTTGGAAAGAACAGCAAACTGTCATATATTCTTGCCTACTGGAAAACGGGGATCCTAAATTGGTTGCTGTGGGCCTGATGAGCTCCAAGGGTGGAAGTTACTGGATGGTTGCCTTGCACCAACCTGCACTGCAGAGCTTCCCCATGGGCCCAGTGCCTGGAAGCCTCGGCTCCCTGTGAAGTGGTGTAGGCTCACCAAACTGGTGGTGGTTGTTCAAAACCTCTTTTTATCAGGAGTTTTCAGCTCAGCTGTCATTAGAGCTAAGATCTACTGATAGTTGCAACAGAAAGGATGTCATGTGTTTCTTCTGCTTGCAGGTCCCAAAGTCAGTATTTGTTTAGCAAATGCTGATGCTCTAATTTGATTTGCAATGCAAAATCCTTTAGTAATCCATAAAATTGCTCCCAAAGCAAGTAAAGGAGAGGATTTTATCTTGTGGGAGGACCCTACTGCCAAGTGTCCTGCTTTTTTCAGTAGTCAGGCTGTAGGAGGTACTTCAGAAAGCAGTTGTGTGGCTGGGGAGGTGCCTTACTGGATTGATTTCTGAAAGTCAAAGAGATGCCGGTGAGCAAAGAGAACAAGGGACTTTGAGTGCCAGTGGATGCTTTTCCTCTGCTCACTGGAGCAAACAGATGCACACTATCAATTAGCACATACCTTAGGGCACCTTATGTACTTAAATGAAGGAGAGACAAGATCAAAACATCACCTTATGATTAGCAAAAAAGATAAGTGGTGTAGTGACCTTAGAGCAGAATCATAAAATATTTTGTTACTCCTAAAGTTCTTTGATAAAGAATAACAAACATTTCATTTCTCACAGAATTTAGTGTCTCCCATTAAAAAAAAGGAGGGGTGTGGGGGGGAATCGATTAAGGAATGCCAACACTAATATCAGATATGTTCTTTCATCTATGAAATCATCCCATAATTGAGAAAAATTACTTGAAGCGTTGAAAGTATCCAAGAAATGCTGATGTGGAAAAGACCTTGGGAGGTAACTTTGTATGTTGCCAGACTCTTAGGCGAGATCAAGTGTACCTGTCTCACCTCCAGAAGCTGACAGTCTGTCTAACCTCTTTTTAAACTATGGATATTGATTTCTCATCTTCCCTAGACAGCCTGTTCTGGGTATTCACCACTCTTACTGTTAACAAGACTTTCATTTTTCTAATACCTAATTCTTTCTACCACTTGTCCTCCTGTCAGTTGTTACAAGAATAACTGATGAATGTTCCCTTCTGTTACTGCCTTGTTGGACGTTTTTGGATGATGCTTAGCACCTCCTTAACTTAATCTTGGCTTTGCTTTGCAGGAAAAAAAACAAACCAAAAAAAACCAGAAGAAGGTGGAAATCTTGGTTCTTTTCTTGTTGACTGTACTTCTGAAATCACTTAGCTTTTTTTTTGTGGAGGTTTTTTTTTGCCCCCATGGATTTTTCCCTATGTTTTAAGGGGTGGCACTCAAAATGGGGTATCTGTTGAGATGGCCAATGTCCTTCTAGTGCAGTAGGAAAAGAAGAATCAGCTCCTTGGTTTTAGCGTCTTGTGCTTCTGTCATTCTTCTGTGATGTTTCTGGTTTTCCAATAATACTGTATTTTTTACTTGCATTCCCTGTAACATGCTGAAGTACAGATCTTGGCCTTTTATCACCTCCCTCATTCACCCCATGTATTTTAGAAGGAAGAATAAAATGAACAAATAGAAGGTGCTGCACTGTATCACGTGTCAGCTTTCAGGTATTGTATCCTAGTCTCCAACTTGATGATATATTCTTTCTGTGCTGATTCTGCTCACATTTCTTAGCTTTGTGTCACCTCCAGTTGTTCAAATGTTCTTGCTGTTCCGTGCTGTAAGAGCAATGGCAGCTCTGGTATTACTGCTGATGGTGGCTCTTTCAGAGATCATTTATCAGAAAAGACTTGGTGACATCAGGCCTTGAGCCACTTTCTTAGCAGGGTTTTATGTGAGCCTCTGTGCATGTCCAGCCCTTGTGTACTAAAGATGAAAAATAATTTCCAGATTTAGGCCTAGCTAGCATTGCTTTTGCAAGATTAGTATATATTGGTTTAAATTTTAGAGTTGTTTAGAGCTACCTCCTGTATGCTTAGTGATTTAGATTTTTGGAACCCTCTGAAATGAAAAAGATTTTACAATATTATTTTTATAATAGTCTATTAGATCTATATCTTCTTCTCTATGTATTGATGCCTTCATTATTTGATCATTGTTTGGAACTAGTAACATTCCATAATTCTCTAATGAAGAGGAAAAAACCCAGTTGTTAAAAGATCCATCCCTCCTCCTTGGAAAAGGCTCCCAGTGTTGTCAGGTGGCTCTGGTGGCTTTCAGGAAGAACTTAGTAGAACGTATCCATTCGCATAAAAAAGAATCTGTTTACCATACATAGTTATTGTGTAGTTATAAAGCACTGTGAGATCCTTGAGTCTTACAGTATTATTGTTCTTAAATGCTTTCAGATGTAAAGTGACACTAATGCATTTCATTTAAGCTATTATTTCAGAGTTAATTTTACACCAAAACTGAAATAAGGAAAACACATGTAAAAGAAATATTTGGAGGTGCTGCTGTGTTATTTAAAATTACTCAGTGAAACAAACAGGCGGCCTCTCATCTTCTGAAACATGAGTATTTAAAAGGTCTCATTTTATTTGAGAGGAAACTGTTGAGAACAAAAATTGAAAGCATTTTTACAGGAAATGCATTTATTGCCTTACACGAGTGCTCACAATGGTGTTTTCCTCCATGTGCTCCGTGATAATTATCCCCATACCATTCTGAAAGTGTGTAGTGGGTACCATATAATGCATATTGCTCTTGGTTACCACTATATTGAACAAAATTAAGTTTCTTTGGCATTTTATAGTTCTTGGGATTTCTTGCTGGATAGCCCAGTGCTCCTCCATAAGTCAGGTCCCTGGGACTCCCGCTGTCTTTCTTAAGGTTTGTTTTGTCTGGTCTTTACCCCCACCCACCTTTTTCCCCTCTTGCTTCTTTTGGATGCTGTTTGAAAATCCTGAACCCCTTTTGCTCTTTTCCCTGTGATGCTCCAAGCGATCCAGAGATGCTTTCAGCATTCCCATCCTGCTCTTCACTCTCCCTCTGCTCTGTTCTCATGCAGCAGTGCCTCCCACCCTGTGAAGCAAAATGTCTTTCCTTTTGTCCTTCAGTTTTCTTCTTCTCCTAGTGCTGGCCTGTGCTCTGTCTCTGTCCCTTTGTTGCTCACTCCCTTACTGTCTCCTCCCTTTGCACATCCCTGTTGTCCCTGGGCCTCCCTGTCTCCCCTGCCAGCCTATTTCCTCCCGGGTTTCCAGCTCCAGTGCTTCCAGTGGATCTCCCTCTGCCCCCACGTTTTTCCTGACACTGCTCTGCTCGCCTGCTATGTCTGACTAGCTGGCTCCAGGGTGTGCCTTAAATGTCAGCATAATTTTTTTTTCTTGCTTCCATTCTTAAAGCAGTGCTGTGAAATGGAACTTGAACTCCAAAAAATTCTCTTTTTCTGGGAAAGGGTCAACTTGTGGCATCCAAGTAGGCACTAAGTCCCTTCAATTTCTAATGGCAGTCCCTCTCTCATTAGAATCCATCCTGGTCAACAGTTGCATAGTCTAAAAGACTGGAAATAATAATGGTTGCTGTAAGTGAGCTAATGCCACTGAGTGTAGGCTCTTTTGTTCTCACATCTGGAGCCTGTTTGCTGCTTATAGTGTGCTAAGACACTTGGTGGTGGCAGTTTCTCCCCTCTCAGGGTGTGACATTGGCTTCGGTAACAGCATTAACGAGGCAGCAGTTGTTAGTGCACGTCCCATCTTCCCTGTGAGCTTCATTCTTATTTATTTCATTTTAGTAGAGTGTTTTTCAATAAGAAAACAAAAGATCATCATCAGATTTTCCTGAGAGCTTCTTGGGGGGTTATTAAAAATAAAAAAAAAAATAAAAAATGATGGTGGACAACAGCCTGTAGGTGTGTGTGACCAACTGTGACCAAGAAAATGGGATGAGCGAGACAGTGAAACGGGCCCTGTGCTACAGATTAATCCCCTGGTGACAAGTGGGACCAGCCTTGCAGGGCCTAGGGGCACACTGGTTTTGTTCTGGACACTGGGAAAAAGGAAAGATGAACAGCTCAGCAACCAGAGGGAGCCTGGGTTTTGTTTGCCTCTAGCTGAACTCCTGGCAGTTAGAAGGTGGAGGTGAAGGCAGGGGTGGTCTGGTCAGGCAGGCTGCCTTCTGGCCAGGCAGAGGCTTGCAGAGGAGCCCTGCTGGCCACTGCTGGCTCTCTTCTGGGCAAGGGCTGGCATTCACGACCTACTGTGCCAAGCTGGGTGGTGGGGATGTGACAGATGAGTGTTGGGCATGGAGGGCTTGACCCTTAAGTTGTGCTTTTGGCAGCCCCGTTGCACATGGGAATTATAGGCTAAGAGCTGATTGCCCACTGAAGGGCTTTGCTGGGTGAGGGTCAGGAGAGCCTTCCGTGGCCAGGTGCCAATAGCTTGTGCTTTTGATCAAAACTGAATTTTGATTTGCTTTATTTTTAGGGACAAAGTGCTCTTATTGTGTCATTGATCACCATCTCTCAATGTAATGCTCTTCTGTATTGCTTTCAACTGTTCATAGATATTTTATATTAAGATAAGGATCATTGTTTGATCTTTTAAGAGAGATCTAAAGTAGCCTAAGGGAAAGCATGGTGCTTGGCAAGGGCAGTTGCTTGTGCAATGGGAAAGACATTGCTACAACAAATACAGCAAACAAACAGAGTTCAGAAGGGAAGAGATGACGTTTGGGAATTAGGTCCTGTCTTAGGTGCTGTTGTTCAGGTGAGTATTTTCTGTCAAGTGGCATCTCAGAGCCACAGCCTGCACAGGGCCATTCTCCTGGAAGGGGATGCTCTGTCTGAGATGCAAGTGGAGCTGCAGGGACCCCAGAAAACCATCCTGTAAGGATCAGCTTTTTGTGTACTTGACATGCTGTAGCAGATGAAAATCGAGTTGGCTGTTGATAATATATACACGATTATAACTGATAATGGGCTGCACAGGGTGTTCTTCCCTGTGGATTGTGCTAATAACGTGATGGAGGGAAAGGCAGAGAATTTTGATAATTAATCTGTTTATTTCCTGAAGATAAAAAAAATTGAAGAAGTTAATATTTTACTGCCAGCTCATTTTGCTTTCTTTATCAGTTGAGTAGGGAATCTCTCAGAGCAGCTAACCCTTGATGAGTGGAAGGGTCAGGAGGAAAACTGCTTCTAAGAAGGAATGAGAGAATTTGGTTTTGGATTGCACATTTTGCTTGCTCTTTGCCCCATGCTCATGGGAAGAAAATGTAATTTATGTGATTTAAAAAAAATTAGAAATTGATAGAGAAATGAAAATCCAGTTACTTCTAAACTTGAGAAGTAAACATTACTCATAAGCCAAAATGTATCTTTTAAAAAATGAGGGTTAAATTGGAGAGAAATTTTGTGGAAGGTTTTAGGTACATCTGCTAATGGCTTTTTTATGCTGGTGAAGATCTTGAGAAATCTCACTTCTAAACACTCTGCATGTTTCTTAACAGGATACTTCTTGTCATGTCATTTTCTTTCACTGGTTTCAGGACCTGAACACACTTGGGAGACACTGAATTGGGATTTTAAGATTTGTTTATGTATGAGACCTTGAGGAAGGCATGAGCATAAGTTTCACATGTTGGAGATTTTAATCCTATTGTATCTGAAGTTCTGTGGGGAAATAATTTTAAAAGGTGAATATGTTTAAACCAGGCAAATTTTCATGTCCCTCCCTTTTCACAAAAACCCACCCTCTCTGAGACTTGTGATTATCCAACCTCAGCTGGATAATCTTTTCTCCTTCCTTTCCTCCAAACAAAAAGAGAGACTTGCGTGGTTGGAAGAAAACAAGCACATTTGCCTGCAGTAAGCTGCTTATGCCTGGCAACAAAAGAAAACTTTTGCTTGTTTTTAAATGTCAGTGGGCAGAAGAGCTGCCCTGGGAGAACACTTGGCTTTTTAGCATTTGCTTTATCCCCTGCATGCCTCTCAGGTGAACTGTCTGCTTTCGTGGGACTTGGTGTCTAACCAGTCAGAAGGCAGTGCTAAATGGCATTAGGGCTGTGGACAATAATGATATGATATTAGACATCACAGTGATTAACAGCTTTGAAAAACATCGTTGTGTTAAGGCAGGGCTTTCAGTTAGACTGAAATACACTGAGAATTCGATGGTGGAGAGAATGGTTGAAGTGGCAGAAGAGAGCTGTGAGGGTGCAGCAATGCAGGAGATCCGATGTGGTTGTATTTTTGTTAACGTTGGATGTTAACCTTGACTTGAGTCCTGCCCTCCCCGTTTTTCTTCATTAAGCATTTTACAGCTGGACTATGTCTCATGACTTCTGATTTTTTCGCAGCAACTGCTGCTGATCATGATGTGCAGGAAATGTCTTCATGCTGAGTAGCTCAAATTTGGCATCTTGCCATTTTGGGCTCCCTGCATGAGAAAAGTGAGTCGCTGTTAAATTGGAGTACTTGTTGGCACACTATTTTTTTGGTACCCTTAAATCCTGTAGTTCATTATTTGTCTTGCTATATTGCATAGGAACTTTAATTGTGGAACGGGACTTTGTAGTATATAAATATTGAAAGAAGAGGAAGCCTCCCCCCAGCGAGAGTCTAGGAATATGGGGGGTGTTTGATGCACTTATATGGACACCTATAAACAAATGGTCAAAATGAATCATGCTGAGAGTGGATAATCTCAGCATCCCCACCGTTCCTGTATTCCCCTTGTACAAAGTCTTTTGTAAGGCATTGCAGTGAAAGACTTAAACAAGATAAGGAGGTGATTTTGTAGAATTTTGTGGAAAATCCTGCTACAGGGCCCAGGTCAAGTGTAGATAAAATCTGAAGGTTGCTGTTTGAAAATGTAATGTGTAAGGACTATTTATTGACCAAAGATAGGATCAGTTCTCAGTGTAATGATTGAGAAGTGAGAGGTAAGGTGGAAAAAAAGATCTAGCAAAAAAGTGTTTTGCTTGAAGGTACATAACATTGACATGTCGGAGATTGAGGACTTTCATGGGGTTTTGGGGCTCCTTCTGTTCACCTCTTACCAATAATGGGATGCAGTCTCATTTAGGCTACTTGTCACAAATGATAGCACATACTGCATTTATCTTGTGTACTTGGCTTATCTATGTATTTTCCAGAACACTCTTTTCTGTGTTGTTAAGGTCAGTGGCTCTTAGTTGCATCTATCCATCTCATGGTCACTCTGGGCAGGCAGATGTGAAGCTATTTGTTGAACCATTTCAGTATCTCTGTCACCCTCTTGCTGTCGATTGAGTCTGCTGAAGAGACACACATCTATACAGCCACACTTGATTTGTTGCAGGTCATTTTTCCCTCCCTGGCATTCAGTTCTCCCTTGTCATCAGTCAACTGCTTCGTCTTAGCACCGCTCTCTTCCTTCAGCTTGTGTGTCGACCTCCGCTGTTGCCAGCCACACCAGATGGAAGCGAAGTCGTACGCCCATTGTGCCACTGATCCCATCCAGGCCCAGGTTGGCATGTGCCAGCTGGCTTCGAAGGTATCATTTCGTGTGTCCTCCAGTTGCCATTGGCTTGGAGAGGTTAATTTGGCATGTTGATTTTGGTCAGAAAAATTATCTGTGCATCTGTGGCAAGCCATCTGCTTTGTGCGCAGTCAATGGCGTGGGGAGTGGGATGGTTGCACCTGACCCTCTTCCACCCTGTCATGGTTGATAACTTCTGTCTGCTTTATGGTTATGTGCACGTGTCTGGCTGGCCGTACCAGTAAAACACTCTTCTCCTGGTGAGCCTTACAGGGAGAGCATCCAGTTGCCTTTTCAATTACACCTACTTGCCTTTGTTTTTCCAGTAGCCCTTGAGATAATGGCAAAGAGCTTTGCCTTGTGCTCTCCTGGCTTCATGCCACTCTGCTGCTCTAGGAACTTGCAGTTTGACATGGAGTTTCCTGCCATGCTTTAAAACCGTGTACAGTCAGTAGATGCAGATCTTAGTAGGGTATTTTGCATGTATGGCTGCATAGCTGCTCCTGTGTACACATTCTTACACTCCTAGTAAGAAGTACTAGTAATGAAACGTGCTGTTTTGGTGCCTTTCCTGCACGTGGTGTTACTGGTCGTGGGTGAAGACAGCCTGATGCCGTGGTTAAAAGTGCATTCCTACACATCTCTCTCTCTCGCTGGCTTCTTGGCTCAGACTGTGCTGCTTCGTTGGGAACAAAGCCAGAACGTAGCCCTAATTTTGCAATATGCAACCATCAGCTAAATCCATGGAACACGGCCTCGCCCATACTGCTGGCAGGGTCTGGTCTCTGCAGGTACTGGTGTGTGCTGGGTGGGAACCTGGGAAGTGTGAATGCAGGAGGGTATTGCACTTTTTCCTCTCAGGAGCAAGAGGGTATCGTTTTAAGTGTCTAGAATTTTAGTCATGATGTCTGCAGCACTATTTGCTGACACATGGTAAATGCTGATTTCTGTTTCTCCTTCCCTCACTTTACAAAACAGGGCTAATGGAAATAATTTGGTACTTTGTATTTGCTGCTGCACAGAAATGTATTATTACCTCCATATGCAAGGTGCAGACTTCTCAGACGTGAAATTTGGTGCTTCTGTCTCAGCAGTTTCTTTCTCGTCAATGTGTTTAAATCATTCTGTGTTTGAGTGGGTGAAGTGAGGTATAATTCATGTTACTATTGTTTCCAGTTAGGAAAAGCAGGCTGAGCCAAAATCACCTGACTCTATTCTCAAACAACAGGCATTAGATGAAATGTATTCCTAAACAATCAGACTAAATTACATGTGTACTTTGGCAGACTTCAAATGAATGACACTGATGAATCCTTAAAGCTGTGACCATTAAGTCAAGCACAGGCTTTGATACCATTAATGAAGAAATAATGTTTTGACGTTCATACCTTCCCAAATCCTGACACTTCCAATTGTCCTCAAGTAAAAAACCACCCTTGTCATCTGCAATAACGTGCTCTTTAAAAATTTTGCCTGAGCTCTGTAAAGCTGGGAGCTTTATATTAGGAAAGGACAAGCGTTTCTTGTCTGTGCTTTTATTTCTCTCTCTTTAGTGGTTACAGGTCCTGCTGTTTAACCCTCAGCTGTGCTTCAAGGTCTTGTGCAGTGACTGTCGTGTGGGTCAGTAAGGCTTGAGCTGAGCCTCCAGCCCTAAGCCATGTCTGACGTAGCATATTGATGTACGACTGCTTCCTTTTCTGCCTTCAGAAGGGGCTTTAATGTGGCTTTGTCTTTTGTTGGTATTGCTTTTTGTTCCCATGACACGGAGGACAGTCCAGTCTGAGAGAGATAAATTTCACAATTTGCCTTGTCAAACTCTGAGATGGAGTTTTCTGCTATGCTGGCCGGGTAGAGGAGCAGGAGCGCAGAGACCCCTCGCTCTCTTAATGGGATCTGGTACTTACCTCCCACTCAGCAGCCTCCAAACGTGCCACAGAGACCCCTTGGCTTGCTCTCTTCCTGCCTACCAGCAGGGCTTGGGATGTAAAACCACCCAGTGACCCTTCTTGGTACGTCATCCATTATTAACATGAAACACCCATTCTGTGCTCTTGAAGGATTCTCTGTGTTGCCTTTTGGTTGACCTGACAGAGCTGGTCAGTGCTTCTCCTCCCAGTGCTAAGTCCTAGATTCAGCTTCGCTCCTGGAACCACGGACTCCAGCTCTGGCTGAGCTTTCACAGAAAGGAGAGAACAGATCACAGCTGAGAAATTAATTTCTGGAGAGAGTTAGAAAAAAAGTATATAAAAACATTTTGCTTACTGAGAAGGGGAAAAATAACAACGATGATGCTGAAGGTGATAGGAATCTGGTCTGTGTTCCTCACTGCCCTTTACTGTAACATTTAAATGTGTGGTGGAGAAATGCTCTAGCTATACAGCTGTGTTATTGTTGACCCATTTTCCCAACAGCTAATGGCAAAGACTGAATACATATTACTACCATTATAATTGTTAAATTTTGCCTCGCTGCATCGGGAATTCTGTGACTATTGTGAGTCTGGCCCAGAGCTCTTTCCTAATCAAACACAAATTAAAACTAACCCAACTGACTGCTGTAAAAAATCTTGGTATGCTTCCCTAGTAGATTTACAGTCGTATATACTGAGAGAGCTTCGCGACCCTCTCTTAAAATACTTGGCAAGATCCCCATTTTACAGAGGATGAAAATGAGATGCAGTAAGGCCTTTAACTTTGCAACCACATAAATGAAAATTGGCTGCTTCTAGTTTGGGACTGGGAGCTCTACCTTTGGTAGAGAGGTGGGCGTTAGCCAGATTTACTTCCAGTTCTCTATATGTAAGAAGTGATTTGTAGTCTTAATGTTGCGTTTCCTGCTTCAATAAATGGCTGTTTTCTGAATGCTGTATATTTTAGGTTTGGTGCCAAAAAAAGGCCATTACAGGTTTTACTGCTATGAATTCCAGTGAAGAAATACATTAAACCCATTTTTTTTCTTTACTTTTAAGAACATCAGCCAAAACCATGCACTTGTGAGGAAGGAATAAAGGAAGATACCCTACATCTTCCTGCAAATGCACATCGCATGCTGTCGATTGCCATTTTCCTTGAGCTGTACTCAGCGTGGCATCCTATAGCACAATGTAAACAAAATTATAATCTTATCAAGCAGGCTGCTCCTACAGTGATGACAGCTACTTAGATTGCCAGAAGCAGGGCCAGAAAAACAGAGACCATTTTAAAGCAACTGACAAATATTTTTAGCAGTGTGGGTTGAAGGAAAATGATAATAAAGATTTCATTATATGCTGTTCAGAAGGGTCAAACACAGTAAGTGTCCAGAAGACCTCAAGGCCTGCAGCTCAAATGGGGACAGTGTCCTTAGCATAGCAATAGCTCGTGTGTTAGGTTGAGGTTGGGAAGACTGGAGGAGAGCACTGGGTGTCTAATTCTTCTTGGCTGTTAAGTGTGTTGGGGTTACTGCACCATCTGGTTGATGGAATGGAGTCACTGTCCTTATTCCAAAGCCCACTAAACTGCTTTGGGCTGAGTAAAGACTCGGGAAGAAAATACTCAACTGTTTTGCTAAGTAAGGTATGTGCTTAACTCACCTACGTATTGAACTAGTTCTCAAAATATTGCTTCAGGAAGCATTTGTAGCATTATGATTAGGGCTTCTGGTTTTGCTCACTGCAGAAAGTCTTGTCTGACCAGCTCCCTGCACAATGCATATGTAAAATTTTGCTTGTTTTAGGGGTGTTTTTGGAATAATGAGCTATTGTCCTAGGACCCAAGGTCTTGAGCATATCCCAAACCTTAAGATGTCTCAGTGGAAAAGTGCTGCCCTGTTCCATATTGTTGTGTTTTCAGTTGACTGGCACATCTTAATAAAACCTGAGGGGTGAAATACTACACTGCAGATGGCAACATCAGTTTTAGCATGAGCTCAGGAGAACATCTTTCCTTTTAAATACATGACATAAAAGGTCACAGTCCCAGTGCATTTTGTTTCCTTAAGAGAAAGGAAGTATATTTGAAGTTGGCTATATAACTGTCTCTCTAGCTTGTAAAATATTGTAGCTCCTATATATTTTCAGTTATTCAGGAAGAGTATTGCATATATAATTAAAACATTAATAAAAATAACAGCAGGAAGAGTTCATCAGCAATTCAAATACAGATATTTGTGAAAATCTTTCTTCTCCAACATGTTCCTTTCCACTCTGAATGGTTTGGGTTTTTTTTTTGAGGGAGGGTAAAAATATCATAAGCAACATTGCTTATACATTTTTACCACTCTGGTATCTCTGTGGGACAGTAAATTCATTATAGCTATTGAATTAATTTACCATGGATCGTGCAAGCTCGTTGCTGTCATGCACTTCAGGAGACATCACATGCATATTCAGCACAGGAAAGGCTCCTGCCTGGCTTCTTATGGCCATTCACAGTTCATCATACAGAGTTTGCCCAGAGATTTGGAGGCCAACCTGACCCTCCCCACTGCAGCTTGGCACTCCACAAATATCACTTAGGCATCTTTGTCATGTGCATGTCCTGCAAGCAAAGGAACAGGGCCTGAAGTGCTTATTTTGTTTCTTTTTTTTTTCTTTTTTTTTTTCTGAAAGGTGCCTTTAGGTACGAAACTGAACCACAGCTGCCAGAACTGGGCAGTGCAGGGGAATTGGATTTGGCTTGGGGAGGTAGCCAGGATATCCCACATGCCATTTGGTATGATTTTTGGTGGGACTTGTGTACTTGCCTTTCACAGTCAACTTCAAAATTCTCAGTATATGGATTCATCTTTATGAGTCTTGAAAACCTTGCAACATATCAACTTTCTGAGCTCATACTTTATCTTTCTAAAGAAGTCTTGTCAAATGAGTTAGGCTGTTCTAATTCTGGGTTATTAAATTTCCTCAGGATAGAATATAAATTATATTTTACCTCCTATTACTGTAATCTACTCTATGTCTGTAGCACATGCTGTATTTCTAAGGAAAACATTCAGACAGTGTGCAGCACTGGTATGTTGTTGTTTTGAGTTAGGATTACAGGTTCCAGCCAACAAATATGTACAATTGTTGGGGTCTGATGTGTTGCTTGGAAATAGGTTCCATTTCCAACAGATAAAAAGAGAGAGAAAAATGGCTGACATGGGGAGCACTGTTGACTTCCTAATTAAAAGGTCCCCTTTATTTGAGGTGGAATCTTTCAGCTTTTCTAGTTCATTTTTCAGTTTTCATTTGGTGGATGAGACTGTGGCCCTGGTGAGAAAGGAATCACTTCCTAGAGAGAGTTTCTCCATAGCCTTATTGCAGTTTCTCTACATTTCTGCCTGGAGCAGGCTGCCCAGAGAGGTTTTGGAGTCTCCTTCTCCAGAGATACTCAAAACCCACCTAGATGCGATTCTGGGCACCCTGCTGTGGGTGACCCTGTTTAGCAGGGGGGTTGAATGAGATGTTCTCCAGAGGTCCCTTCCAGCCCCCCACCATGCTGGGATTCTGTGACTTGACTGACACAGCGCTTCACAAGACATATGTTTAGAATAATCATCTGTGAGGAATATCTTTGTTTTAAGAACAAAAAGAGAAGCTTTTTTAAAACCTGGCTCCTGCAGGGTGAAGGAGCACCTGGATATGGATGGATTGATTCTTCACCCCCTTGCATTTCACTTCCAAACCACCCAGGTCATATGAAAAGACTTTGCAATGAATCCCATGCTTTTATTGTTTCAAAAGCTTCTATTTACCTCCAGCACAGGTAATACAACATCTCCCTGCAGGGCAGCCAGCCTGCCTCTGTGGAACCAGGAACCAGAGGCTGATTTCTTACCTCCATGAGGAAGGCATTTCTACTTTCTGTTATTCTGTATGTCGATTGACGTTAATCCCATAATTGAAGCATCCAGTTTTAGGATTAAGCTGATATTTATCAGCAAAAGCCTGCTAAAAAAGCACAGATTTGTGGTAAATGGTGATTCAGACCAGCCCAACCTGCTTCTCCAACACACATCAAACTTTTCCGTATTTCTTGCTCCTTCACATCTCTATAGACTCACGGAACTCGGCTGCTTCGTGTGCTGGTTGAAAGCTGCTCCAGTCAGCTCTGTGACATGGAAATGTATTAGGTTGAACAGGCATAGACTCAAAGCGTGAAAGAAAATAGCCTCTGAAATTTATAATCAAATAAATGCCACCAACCAGAAATTCAATTTGTAATAGCAACAAAATCCATTTTAGGAACAGAGAGGACAGAAGCTTTTACTATCAGAAAATGTGACTCTTGTATGAAGTCAGAATTCCCTGAGCAGTAGCCTGGTCTGAAGATGATGATGGTCTGAGTGCCAGAAGAGCAGTGCCTTTACCACTGGGTTCATATGTGGATTCAATTTGTTAATAAGCCCAACTGGCACCAGACCTTTCACAGCTGCCAGCAGTCCCATGTGGAGGCAACTGCTTCTCTTGGCTGCAGCAAAAGCAAAATAAGGTTGACATCATTTTATCAGAAGCTACCTGGATTTATATCCCTAAACTCTGTTTTGTGTAGTGACAGGGAATGTCAAACTGCTTATCTCTGGCAGAGCATTTTCTTCCATTCCTTACAAATATCTTTAATTTGGTGTGTTACGCTTCAATACTTTTCAAATGTGCCGTCTTAATATTTTCACAGAAGTGATTCTTCTCCCTTTGTTTTCATTTCATTTTCATTGTTTTCTGATTCTTCACAGTATTTCCTTTCTGGTTTCAAAAGGGAGCTAGCTGGGTATAGTGAATTATATCACAAAATGGAAAAGAAATGTTAGCCAAGTGATGTATTACTTTTTTTTCCCTTCTGGATGTAGGCCATTATCTTGTACTGCAAGAATTTGAATGCTTCAAAAACATATTAAGTGTTTTGAAGCTGTGTAAAATTCCTTTTTTTTTTTTTTTTTTTAAAAGCACAAACATGCTTTGCATAGGAGTTTAATATTTTTATGTTCTTGCTAGAGATGGTTCATGTCTCCTGTAGATTCATCACTCTGGAACCCCTGTAACAAACAGCAGGATTTGTGTTGAGCAAGGAGTGCTCAACACATCCCCTAAACTACCGCAAATTTGTGTTGTTTTTGTGTTTTTTCTTTTTTTTTTTTTTTCTGTTGTCTGTATTGTTTTATCTACTTTTTGCAGGCAAAGCCTAGGGCTGCTGTATTTTGAAGAACTGGAAAGGAAAAGAAAAGAAAGTAAATAAACCTTTGCTTTTTGATTTATTGTGTTCATTTCACAGCTGTTTCAGTACAATCTGTTTTGCTGTTTCTTAGGTAGTCAGTTGGAAAAACAAATGTGGAAGTTAGGCAAATATGATTATAAAATGACACACAACTGAGAGACCTGAAGTCTGAGGAGCAGGTGAACTGCCTGGAACGACTTACTCAACACTATTTTGGGCTTAGTCTGACTCACTCAGAATACATTGTGCCCTTTGATAGTTTTAACTGAGGATGTCTGTCTCTTTTTTTAATGTTTCTGTTCAAGTGTGTGGTTTGATGCATTTGTTCTGAACAGCATGGCTTGTTCTTCTTGATGATTTCCAGGTTGCTTGAGCTGGCTCGTGCAAGGCTGGCAGTATCAGCCTGGGAGGACAGGTTATACCTGCACTCTCAGTGCCTCATCTGCATGTTAAGGGTGGCTGATAATGAGCTGCTGACCCAAAACTGCTCTTTGGGGCAGTGTGGTCATGTCACAGTCCTGAGATCTCTTTACATTGGGAATTTGCTTCATTCTGGGCATTTTTCTGCAGCTTTCTGAATACTTCCTGTTCATCAGAGAAGATCAGGAACAAAGAGCTGTACACACAGTAAGAAGTTTTGCAAAATGATCTGTAATTGAGTGCAGTAGGGAGGTATGTCAGATGAAAGTGATGGGAGGGAGATGTCCTCAGAGATCCCAGCTTTCCTGGCAGAACTGGCTGGGTTTTCTAGGGGGGAGCTTAGGAGAGCAGGTGCTGTTCAAAAGCCTCATCTCCCCTGTGCTCTGCTCAGCTCTTCTGAATGTGCTCCCTGGCTTCCCAAACCTGAGCAAGGTAGAGTCTTGGCCTCAGAGACAACTTTGTGGAGATAGAGGTAGCATTAAAGTCTTAATACAAAGCAAATATTGACTGATTTACAAGGGATCCTTGCCTCTCTAAATCATCCTTTCAAAACATTTTATGGAAGCATGAGATTCCATGGCAGGAATAGCCACTTTTAAACCCTTCTAGCTTTACAAAGCTCCAATAAATCACTTTTGACTTCTGTCTCTCCTGAAATACAACTGTCAGGCAACTTAGTCTCCACTGCTCCTAATGTTATGAGTTGTGGTGATTGTTATTGCTTATGCCCTGGAAAAAAAAAAAATGAATAAATGAAAGATAACAGCCCCCAGTTATACCAGGGGCTATCAGAAAGTGAGGAACACATGATTCAAATAATTCCCATCTTGGATTTATGTTTTTAAATTAAGGGTTTCGTGAGGGTTTAGTGAGGGGAGGAGGAGAAAGAGAGGTAAAGATGAACAGAAATCCCAACAGATACTTCTACTTCCAGCACTGAATAAGCAAGAAAATAGGAAATGTGAAGTAGAAGGTCTATGTTCCTCTAGACAAAAACTTTTCTTGGATGAAAAAAACCCTGTTTCTTCTGGTTTTGTTTATGTCATTGTCTTGACTGTTTTCCATGTCAGAAACAAATACAGCTTAGAGGTGCAGCAGGGCAGTTTCAAGGCCTTCAGGGATGACTAAAGGCCGCGCAGGTGTGGAGCAAACACGAGCTGAGGGCAGATGGGTCACCATCCTTGGAGCACACAATCTGCTGGTCATGTGCAAAAGCTCTCCCAGCCCTGAACCTGTCACAAAAAGGATCTTTTCTCTTGTACCAGAGTATTTTGAAGTATATTTGCTCCATGCCCTGGCAGCACATGTCTGTAGTCCCTGTGTGGAAAGCATGAAGATTCATAGACCTCCTCAGAAAGTATCAATGCCTTCATCCTGCCCTATGTGATATGATTCCTTTTGCATAGTTGTGGTGATAGCTATGTCCTTAGGGATAATTAGGCATTACTAATTGGGCAAAGGACTGTTGACTTGAACTAGAACCTTGATTTAAATGGATGGCATACACACAGAGTCCATTGTTCCTGCATAGAGGAATGTGGCACTACTAACAAGTTATGAAGATGCTGTCAAAACTGGGCATGGACCAAGGGCCTTGGTAGGAGTCTGCAGAACATCACTGCTTCCAGAGCAGTGAAATCCCAGGTAGTGCTGTGATGAGGGAATTAGCAAAGCCAGGGCATCTTCCCTGGATAATTGCCAGAGATGCTTCATTTCTGAGATGGGAGCTGACTAGAGATCAGCATGTCGCCTTACCAGGCTGTATTTTTCCCTTTGCAATAGTTATTATATCACAGCCAGTACTGTATTTCATTAAGATTTACTCTGTAATAAAATTATTGAGAAGTCATGAAATGTAAGTCACCTAATCACTCTGATACACACTTGATAGACTTATCATTGGGGGGAAGTTTCATGCTGGGGAAATGAAATGCGGTGATTTCAAAAAGCGAAAGAGAAGCATTGAGATTTATTAAACCCCAATATATAATTGTTGTTAGTTAATGGTGTGGAGGATTTCTTTTAAATTAGCTGTTCTCAAAACCCAAACGTGCATGAAGAGGTGTTGAATGTTCCTGAAGTCTGAATGATTCCCTGCTGCCAATCCCCTGTCCCTGTGCTGAGGTTGTGGTTGTCTGAGGGGATGTGGAGTACAAGCTGCTTATTCTATTTCATGGCGTCTCTCAAAGATCTAAAACCTATTTTCATTCCAGAATTCAATAAAAACAAAATCATTTTAGCTAAAATTGAATTGTTACCATGTCTGTTGCTGATTCATGTGGAATGGGTGTGACTGGCAGAGGCACTGCTGGATTTCCACTGGAATTCTTCATCCTATATCCTGTTGGTTGATGCTCGACCATCTCCAGACCAAAGCCCTAGCCACCAGCCTACAGTTTGTGTTGGAGAACATCTGCTTCATTCTCTTGCACAGACAAACATCCACAAAAATATTGTAGACACCCAATCTGGCTGCATAGAGAATGCACCCAGATCTGGCATGATACTTCTGTTCAAACCAGATGTGTTACATCTCATCCCCTTGGCCAAAATCCCAGTGATCTAGTGAAAATGAGACTTTTTTTTTTGTAAAAAAAAAAAAAAACCCAAAAAATTCTTGACAGGAACCATTTTCATTCTAAAAACTAGCACTTTTGTCTGTTTTTCAAAATAAGGCTTTTTTTTATCAGTTTTCCCCTTTTTTCTTCATCTTGCCCATTTTTTTCTGGTTTTTTTTTTTTTTTTTTTTTGTTTGTTTGTTTGTTTGGGTTTTTTTTCCCCTTTTCTTTGTGTTTTTCAGTTTCTGCCTCTGTAAAAAGCTTGGTACCAAAAGCAGAGATGGTAGACTGTAGGAGAAGAGCTCAGCCCATGTTGAAAATGGGGAAAAAAACTGTAATCAGCTGTTATGTTTTTTTTTTTTTTTAGTTTGATTGGAAAAGCACAGAAGGAAAAATCCATGAACTTTTCCAAATGAAGAAAGCATATTTTGTCTATTTTCATTTAAAAATGATTTGCTTTACTGTTGTGCACAACTATCTCTCAGCATTGGTAAATATTACCTAATCTGTCCCTAAGGGACCAAGAGCTGTTGGAGTCAACCTGAATTTGTTAGATGGGGAGCAGAGCTTGAGAGCTCAGTCTCTGGGCCAGTCCTCCATTTCTGCTCTTACAGATTTCAGCAGCATGCTAATAGGATTAGGTACTACAAAGCTATCTTGCATTCAAAATTAATATCAGAGTGTGTTGTGGAACAGAATTTCTTGCAGAGAGCGTTGAGAGGAGAAGCACAAACTCACTGTGAGATTCAACTATCCAAATTCTACAGTGCTGAAACCAGAAATGTAAAATTACCAATTCAACATATGCTAGGTTAAAAAAAAAGCAAAAAATCAAATTCCTCCTAAGGGATACAAAGCTGAACTTCAGATAATTCTCATGATTCCCATGTACAGGGTCCAGCCCAGCATCCCTTCTCCAGCAGTGGCCATAGGCTGGGGGAGTATGACCAGGGCAGGCTCCAGCTCTTCTCAGCTGGGTGGCTTTGTGCCAGGAGTGATTGCTGTGCAGATAGCAAGCATGAAGAGATTTTTCTTCTGTGAACTTAATCTTCTCTACCCTTAAGCCAACATAGGCTTGTGACATCCACAGCTTCTCTTGTTCAGTATAAAAATCACTTTTGTTTGTTTGTTTGTCTTGGACGTGGCTCCAGTTTGGTTTAAGGGGTCCTTCTGTCAGTATTGGAAGAGTCTGTGAAGAAGCAGTCCCATTCCATGCTATGCAAGATTCTGGTCTGGTATAACCTCCCTGTATTTCTTTTTCTCCTAATGATTCTTAACATTTGGTCTGCTGTCTTGTTTTCCTTTGACTGTTGGTAGCACTGGGCTGACATTTCCATGGGGCTATCCATTGTCAATCCACTCCTCTGTAGTCACAGTTGGCTCAGAGTCCATCATTTTGCATGCAAAGTTAGGGTTTGGTTTCCCACATGTGTATTTGACATTTATCTCTATTGAATTTCATCTGCCATCTCGTATGTCATATCATTTCATAAGGTCCTTCTGCAGTTCCTCACAGTCAGCCTTTATCCTCATTACCCTGGATAAATTGATATCAGCCAACTTCTTCCCCCTGCTTTCCAAGAAATAGTATGTTGGAGAGTGTAGAGTCTTAATTTGACCAGCACAGGTGACAGACTTTGAGTCCTGGAGGTCTGTGCACCTCCCTTGGTTAATTAGTACTCAATATTAGGTTGATAAATTCAGTCTGCTGTGACATGAATATGTACGTGTGCTGTTTGCTCCAGCGTTCTTGTTTACAAGAAACCAGAACAAGCTATGGGAAGATGACTGCAGACAATTCTCAACTCACAGGGTGTTTGAGAGGCTTCTGTTTGCAAGAGTTAGATGTCACAGAAATTCAGGCTAATCAGGACAGTGGTTTCACTCTTCTTTCTCTTGAAGAGGAACACAGCAGCTGATGAGAATCCTCTGAAGTACGAAATCTGTTCTTGCTTTTGACAACCTGCTCTAATGAGCCTGAATATTTCTGTTGGTAGAGTTGCACATGTGAGAACAGAGCAAACAGGTTGTACGTGTGCGTTTAGAAGTAGTAAAGTGACTTGACTGAGCTGATGGAACCTCCATGAGAAGCTTGCTGGTAAAAAGGCAACCAGCAATCGAGGACGTGCTGCCATTCCCAGCAGGCAGCCCTACATCATGGGGCTACTTGAGGCAGGAAGGAGGGGTGGCCTCTCCTTGCACTCAGGGGCTGTCACCCTTTCTCTAGGTACCATCATACCACTGCAACTGTAGCTGTGGCTTCTCTGAGCTGATGGGCAGCGTCTCTGTGCTGTTGGGTGGAGTGTGGGCACAACCAGTATCAGTGTTGCATGGGATCTTCTCTGCACTGCAACACAGAGCAGAGATGTGACTTTAGATATCTGTGGCATTTGGGACTTCCCTAGCTTAGAGATCTCTTCCCTGCCCCAATCCCACGTGTCTTCTTCTAGAGACAGAAAATTCTCTGTGACAGATTCCTTGTTGAATCCAAACCTGCAGTTGTTCATGTAGGTGTTTGTCTTGTGTGTATGCAGATCTTGAGTGCCTGAGTTGATAAGTAAGAGGCAAAAGGGACAGAAGGGGCTGGGAACAGGGATCACAAATTGTCCTGAACTGTTCACATTTTGATTTCTGTGCATAACATGAAAGGCACCAATAAAACCTAGAAAAGAAATGAAGATTCAGAGATGCCTCCTCTGATGGTGATGTAGATGGGGAAGAAATCTGCCATTGGTGTATTGTGCTGCTTTTCAAAGTGGGCACAGCTGAAATTGTAGCAGAAAGGGAAAGACGAGAGAGGATTTGGTCAGGTACATGAATATTTTCATTTTGGTCAGGTACAGACAGGAGTGGGAGCATGGTCCTGTGAAGCTCCTACACGTCTCCCTTCTCCAACAGCAGCTTTTATTTCAGCTAACATGACAGTGTTAGCAGGTTTTGGCAGTATTTCAGGCAAATCTTCATATAGGGTTGAACTGTTCTGGAACCAAATCTCCAAAGGGTCTGGCACAAGTGTGCTTTCCCACTGTATCTGAAAGGCAGATTTTTGTTAAGTATTTATGTTTGAATAAATATTAATGAATGCCTAAAGAGAATCACGATCTCTACTTTTTGTCTTGTTGCTTCATTTCCCTTTGTCTGCTTAATGCTTGTGCAGATATTGTACATCTTGTACAGGCAAATCTTACCCTGTGTCTGTCTCACTGTTGGGGTTGAGGGGTGGTGAGGGTGAAGACTGATGTAACCATGACAAAACATTTGCTAATCAAATGTATGAGTTTCGGTACTTGATGTCTGGTGGTGATGCCAAAGTGGAGGAAAATCCATCTCTTTTTTTAAAAACTTTTACTCATGACCTTTTCTGTCAGCCTACTACCAATACCACAACGTGTGAAGTTGCTCTTTACAGGTATCATTAGGAGGAGATAGGTGTCATTAAATAATTATCTATTTGGTATCAGCTTCACCACTTAGTGTAGGAGACTGGTCTGTTGCTGTGTGTGCTCGTCAGGAACCCACCACAGTTCTTAGAGACAGGTTTCAGGTGCATGGCCAACTTAGGCTTCTGTATGTCCATGTGTTGTACTCTTGCTTGAGTACTGAAAGATCTCAAAACTGCATTCAGGGACTTTAGAGGAAGGAAGTCCACTGCTTTTTTTTTATCGTATGATAGCTAAAATGAAGCAAGGACAAGGCTAACTGTGGTCCTTAGTGGTCTAGATGCAGTGTCTTGTGTGAACAGGTCCAGTTTGGAGTGGAAAACAATGTTAAATTTAACCTGTCACGTCGGCAAAGTAGCTGAAATCACAGGATAGCTAAACACTTGTGACCTTTTTCTGCTTTGCCAAGTTTGTAGATTTATTGCTCTAGTGTGTTTTTTAAGGGTTGTTTTTATACACCACTTGTCAAATTGCAAGTCCTTGTAACAGATTAGCCCTTCAGAAGTTATGCCCCAAGTTTCCACATCACGCTGAGTAATGATTCTCTATTAATGAAAAATTGAGTTGGTTCCATTTGCTGTCAGGATTGAAGCACAGGTGTAGTTTTTCTTCCCTAGGACTGGTTACATTTTAATGCATATATTCAAAATTCAAGTCCAATCTGAAATGACCTGTATCAGCTATGATATACTCAGTGGAAAGCATCAAAACATGATGCATTGAACATATTTTACACTCCTAGGATAGCAGCATTCTCAAGTTGATTTTATGCAATGCTTATGTACAGTCTGATTTTGTTGGGAGGGTCTGTAGATGCAGGTGTACTTCTCTGTGAATATATTTTGGCAGTGGTAATGTATACATTGCTTTAATTTTGGATAGAGAATTCACGTCGATGATTTTTTAAGCTGTGATAAGGAAAACACAACTCAAAGGATCAGGACAACTATCAATAATTATGTGTTAGAGTTTATGGAGAAGAAAAATATTATAAGCCAGGCATGGCACGGTGGTTTCAAGGCATTTCACTGAGCCTAGCAGACATGGCAAGTTCTCAAGTTGTTTATCAATGGGCAAGTAAATCTTTTATTAATCTCTTTATGCAGTTAGAGTAGACTATAAGATATTTTATGTGTCTCAGAAGGTGATGCAAATATCCTCGTAGGTCGGTATTTAGGCCTGAAGTGAGAAACAGAATAACATGCAAAAAGGGGTAATTAGAAGCTGCCTGTTTGCTTCCGAATTTCTAATCAGATTCACAACTCCTGCTTCAAATGAATGGAAATGTTCTTTCTGTGCAAAAGTTAAAAAAATAAATATTTATCATATCAAAACCATTCTAATGTTTCCCTGAGCACATCAGGATTAGAAGAGAGAGCTTTGTAGCTAAAATGAGTCCCTCAATGGCTTCCTGAAGAGAAAGGAGATGTGAAATGATCTCCAAAGCAAAAGTTATAAAGAAAATTTCATACATCTCACTTAATTAACAGGCAGACTTTAAAAGTGATGTTTGAAGATAAGTTGAGACATCTGTAACTCTAGGGCACGCTGTGAACCCTTGGAAACCTTTTAATGAGATTATTTTAAAGCAAATCACATCTTGTGGCACTAACAGAGATTTGGAGAATTTCAGAACTTCCCAAAAACCAAGAAAAATGTCAACTCAAGAATAATTCAGCTTGTTAAGCTCTGAAGACGAGGTCTCAACAGCTGCCAGTCCTCTGACCCGTTCACAAGAAATCAACTGCCCAGTAAGCAGCAATTGATTTGGGACTTTCTCCCCCGTGTCCCCAGCTCATCCTTTATCTGGTTTCTGAACGGCAGAACCTCTTGCCATTGGAAATCCAATTACAGTTAAACAAAGATTCATCTCAGTGCCTCATGGAGAGCTTTGAAAAATGTTTTGCTTAAAGACTGTTCTGGCCACATCTGCCTAGATGGAGAGCTGAGGTTTTCTGAAGGTTTTAATGCTGTGTCTCACTCTCTCCTGAAACAGGATATTAGCTAATCTTGACGTTAGTGTTAATCTCAACCAGTCCCCTTTATAGCTACAGAGGCCGTGTAGGTCACAATCTCACTGCCTCTTTCCTCATGAGATTGGCTTAGAAAGTTGACTTCATTAAAATTAAATGGTTGTGGTTTTTTTTTTACCCTTTATTTTTTTGGTCTAGCTTTCTCATTGTGTCATTTAGCCCATGAGAATTTATGTATTCAGGATTTTCTCTTTCTTCTGTGCACCCCTCTTTCAAAAGCCAGCAGGTAGAAAATCACTTTGACTAAAGCTGAGATTCTCACATTAAAAGCTGAGATTCTCTAGCTTTTCAAAGTATGTGATTATATAAAGCATCAAATACTGGGAGAATTGGATTAAAAAACCACGAGGGCTGATATGGAGACAAATGGTAATGAGCAGTGGGAAAAGACTGCGTACAAACACGGTAATGGATAGCAAATGTCAGGAGTTCAACATTCAATTTTATTTCTCTGTTTTTATGAGCTGGGGTTTTATTCTATATGTCATGGGGAGCGTGTGTGTGGTTACGGGAACAGCTGAAAAAGCGCACAGATAGGGATTAAGGGTCAGGGTAGTCAGAGAAATTTGGGATGAAGAGGACAGGGATGAAGCAAGGGGACTGAACACCAATAACACACAGGGGAGCAGATTGTCACACTCCTTGAGATGCTGCCTCATTTCCCCAAATTTGTGTTTGCTACAAACTAAGTAGCTGCAGCAAGTTAGGAGAGTCGCTTCAGCACCAGGAATGTTGCCTCTCCATACGATAGCAGTGGATCCAAAACTATCTTGCTCATGTGGAGGCAGTTTGTTAGCACATTCCTTCAAAACCAGAATGAAACAATAGCTTTGTGTCTGAGCGGTTCCTCCTTCCCTCCTTGGGGAGCTGGCTGTGAAAATTAGGGTCAAAATCTGATTGTGAAGTCTGGGGCTCAACCACAGGAAAGATTTTCAGCATATTGCAGCAAAGATAAATGTTTTTCCAATTGAGAAGAGTGTCAGAAAAGCAAAGATGTTCTCCAGCATCCCTCTAAGTTGTAGGCTCCACCAGGGAAGAGACTGATGTTGTTTCCAGAATTTCACATGGGCCGTTTTCTAACGTTGGGCTGAGCAGCTGCCTTTGCAGCTTGTGCGTTTCAGGAGCGTGGGAAGTGTTTCCAAGTGGATGTGGAGATTGTCAAGTGCTTCAGTCATGCTTCAGGTAACTGCTTTCAGGTACTCTGTGTTCTCTGCCAACTTTGTGATACAGTTTTGTCCTTTTTGTGTTGCTGAAGTCCATTTTGCCTCTTTGTTTTCCCCTTCTTCTTTGATTTCATTAATAACTGCCAACATGCCCATTTATTGCTGTAAAGCGTGTCCTTCTTCAGCTTGCCTGGAGAGGATGGAGGGGATACAGTCATGAAAGGCAGAGCTGCTGCCATGGAGATTGACCCGTAAACCCTGGGCAGGTGCTTAGGATTAAAACCAGTTCTGACAAGATTGTGCTTCTGCGGATCCTCTTGCCCACCTCTCCTCAGCCACCTGCCCTCCCTTTGGCAACTTCTGAAGTGCTCCTGCCTTGTGCTAGATTTAGGTTTAAAAACGTGTCGCTTCTGGCCTTCCCTTATCCTCTGTCGTGACTTACATGGAATGGAGGTGACCTGTGGTTTGGTGGAAAATAGGCTTTAAGGAGGAGGATGGAAGTGAGCTGCCCTGCTGAGGTGAGTGCATGTGTTTAGTGGAGAGTATTTAGTCTGGAGTTCATACACAGAGATTAAAGGACAGTTCCTTCCTCAGGTTTGAGAGGGCACGGGTTATGCATCGTGGATTCCCTGACCCCAGGCTAGCAGGGCACAACTGCTCTGAGGGCATTCCCAAGCACATCTGTAACAGGGCTCTTTTTCAGACAGCAGTTATGCCATGGGATGTGAGACTCTTCAACATTACATCTTGGTGCCTGATATTTATTCTTGCTCCCCCAATGACTCCTCGTCCAGTGTGGTCCATTTAAAGATCCAGAATGAGATTTTTAACTGCCAGCTTTGCAACAGCAACTTTCTGTCCAAGAAACCAAGCTGTGTGCTGTCTGCTTCATCAATCATTATCAGCCAGCACTGATGGGAAGGATTCGGGGTGGAAACTGAGCTGGCAGTTAGGCAGCTAACGTGTAGGAGCACGTGGAGTGGTACCTTCTGCTGGCAGCGGCCACCTGGACTCTGTGGTGCAGAAGGGGAAGTTTTGCCTCTTTCTTAAGAAGGTCAACCTGTGGCTTTCTACAGGGATTCATTCTCCCCCTTTTTTAGCTTTGCTATCTTGAAAATTGGCTTGTATCTCTTTGTATTTGGTAACAGCAGCAACATTTGGTTGTTTTTATTTTTGGGAGGACAATGTCTTGGAATTGACAGCTTTGGCATCCCTCTCCAGCACTCCTGTTGGGGCAGCATCACATCTTTCTCTCACCAACAGCTTTGTGGACAACTTAAACAGTGCAGCACATGTCTTTGTGTCTGCTTTTCCCCCTGCTGTAGTCAGAATTGTAGCTAGTCTAATTACTACGTCCGTTGCAGTATTACACACAAGTTACGAGACCTTCAACAGTTCAGAGCCATCCTATATGGCCAACAGCTCAGTGAATTAAAGACTTTTCCAAGTGAACAGTGGTTGTTTTGAGGAGTCAGAGTGTGACATGGTGTTAGGCCTTCTGGCTGCTGGGACGTGCTGTGTCTCTCACACACAACACATGCACATGAAAAAGCTGCTGTCCCCTTGCACATTGTGTTTTCTTTCACACATGACTTGCTGAAAGAGGAAGAGGTGAAAATGCATCATTGTCAACCAATCTCCATAGCTGGGTGAGGCACATTTCTTCAGTCACAGGTTTTACAGGCTGGTTTCGGAATCAGGATTGACTACAGCCTTTGAGAGTGGAGAAGTCAGAGCAGGATTTCGGGGTGGGGAACAGGAGCCATCACTCAGAATCAGTAGCTGATACACTAATATCTGTCATGGGGAAGCAGGGCTTGAGTCAGATAGACCTTTGGACCTTTGCTTTGCAAATCCTGAGTACCCTAACCATGGGGAAGCTCCTAACTACTTGCCTGAGAAAGTTAATTTTCAATTAACTTAAAATTAAATGGGTCTTTGCAGCAGCTTTCACTCTGTTTCTCGATGGCTGCTAGATTGTGTCCATAGTGCAGAGACCTGACAAAACTCGTGAGGATAACTGGTGGCAGGGAGGCCATTCCCATGGTTGCCAGGAGACTCAACATCCCTCAGCAGCAAGGCTTCTTGCAGCCTGTGCTGACCACAAACCCTGGGACAAGTGCTACGTGTGCAGACTGAAGATGAAGAGGAGGAAGAGTGGAATCATGGCTTACAGCAGTTCTAGGTATAACCAAACTTTGAGGGGAAAACCCCAAAAAGTGTTGCAGGGAAAAAGCCATCAAAGCAGATAGTTATTCCCATTTTTGCAGGCCTGTGTATAAAAGCAGAACTTGTAATATTAAGATCTGCTGTAATTATGCAAAATTGTTTCCTCTTATTAAGTGGAAATGAATTAAGTCACACTGTGAGCAGTATTGTGGTCAGTGCATCATAATGGAAAAGCAGTAAATAAAAAATACTCCTCTAGCATTAATGTGTTAATGTCTTTTTAGCACCAAATAAATTTTTGATAGTTATCATTGATGTATTTTTTTAATAATTGACTGGGATGCTTAATAATGCCGTGTATAATTGAGGAATCCAATTTATTGATAAAACCAGAAAGAAACCACCATATTAAATAGACACAAAAATGAGTTGATTACAATTCATGGAGAGGAATTGTAACTTCACAGCAGGCAAAATACAATAAGCACTAATGTAACCTTTTAAAATAAGGATTAGGCACAAAAATGGAGCATGAGATGGTGTGGAGACTTTGGTCCCTGGGTTCATAGCCTGTGATCTGTCTGTACACCCAGAAAAGTTCTGTTTTCTTGACTACTTTTTCACTCTTCATCTTTTACTAGAGCTTCCCCCATTTTCCTTTTTTAAATGTCTTTCTTTCTGTGTATTCTTCAGAGTATTTTTGAGAATCCTTCCATCATGGCTGGGTTTCCTTCAGTTCTGTTCATCTCTTTGTCAGCAGCAGAGTCTGATTAGTGATTTTATTAATTACCATGTTAGGCTCATTGAAGTGAGCACCTCGTTTGGAGAAACCTCCAGGGGACTTCAGCAAATACACACACACTCATTACACAGAATGCTTTCCACTCGTGTATCAGCATTTTGATAATAAACACTTCATAATCTTAAGGAAAATGGTGCAAGTTAAAAGTTAGAATTTAGCCGAGGTTAGGAGTTTTGGTTTCGGTTTTTATTCATGGATATTACCTATACAGCTATGGGTCATAAGACAAGCAGAAAAATAATTTCTCACGTGATTTCTGTGCTATGCTGCAAGAAACCCACCTCTTCTGCCTTGCTGCTTCGTGCTGCTCGTTAGACGATGTTTGGCTTGGCTGTCGGCAAGTCAAAACGTAAAGTGCTATGCAAGGAAATACAGTTCTGAATTTCCTCACTTTGCAGTAAGGGCAGGATGATAGTGTCTGACTTGGTTTAGAACTCGTAGCTGTTCATTTTAACCCAAACTATGCAGAAGATTCAGAAGTCAAGTATATGAACCAAGTAGCTGGTAGCTGGCTTTGAAGTTACGAGGCGATGATAACGGATGTTGGTGTGCCGGCGGTGGTGTATTCCAGGAGGGATGAATGCAAGGGAAGGATTTTGTAAATCCTTCAAATCCAGGTCAGATAAAAACCTCGAAGTATTTTAATTTGGTCAGCTAAAACACCTCTGACAGGTCTCGGGCTGTGCCCACCTTACAGACTGTAAAAGACACAGAGGGGCTAGCAGGCTTGGCAGCAGGTCTGCAGTCGAGCTCAGGCTGCAGGATCCAGAGTCCCCTCTACCTCTGGATGGGCAGTCTGTCGTCATCCTTGGCTCTCAAAAGGCCATAGCAGTTTGGTTAATCCCTTCCAGGGAGATCTAGCACAACCCTCTTGCTTACTGTCAAAGAAGACACTCCCAGATATTTTGTGTCCAAGATGAGGTTGTTTGCTCAGGCTGTCAGAGCTATTTCTCTCCCTAAGGATGGGTAGAGCTGTAGAACTGAACCCTGGGTCACACCATGAATCAGCCTCCAGTCTGCCACTCTAGATTTTAAAAACCAGAGCAGACAGCTTGGAAACCAGCCAGGTGACTGGAGGCTGCTGAATCCTCCTTTTCTCTTGTAAGAGGAGATGTGACACCTACATTGAGCTTCTCTGGGGGCACTTAAGGCTGAGTTTATTTACTGTGTAACATAGTAGTTTAGTGTGATTCCTGCTTGCTGCCTAATTAGTTCCACTAATTTATTTGGAACAAATCTTCCTCCCTTTCTGTTGAATAACTGGAGTGTGGATTCTGTGAGCACCTCTCATCCCTCATTTAGCTGCTGCATGGCTTGCTGGGTGCTGTGCTTGCACTCTCAGGCCTGTGTTTGACTAACTATTAGCTTATAAGCACTTTACCTTAGTGATGCCCAAAGGCCCTTTTGGAACAATTGCAGTAGACTTTGTGTAGGCAGAAGATGTTACCTCGATCCTTTCAAGAGCTGTGTTCTCCTAAGGAGCTCTGTTGTGAGTAGTTGCTGGAGCACAGGGGTTCCTGACAGCCTGACCTGCAGGGAGAGGACAAAAGATGGTGTCAGGGGGACAAAGGGGTAAAGTGGGATAGCCTGACCCTTAGGTAGCTGACAGCAGAGTGGTGGAAATGTCCAACTTCTGATGTCAACAAGTGCACAGACACATCAGTGCACTACGAGACCCTGCGACAAGATGATGCCTTGAATTCATCCTACTGTCCTGTATTCCGTCAGCATCAGCCACTGAGGGTAGTATGGTTTGGCTGCTCTATCTGCTCTTTTCCTTTTGGCAGCATGACCACTAACTATGCTTGAGGACCATAGATCTGCACCTCCCTGTGTCCACGTGCCCAGCTGGCTGTAGTTTTCTGCTGGGAGCATCCCGGGCTTCAGGCAGGACAATCCGCTCCGTACCTTCAGCTAGCTTCAGTCTGTCCCTGGGCTGTGGTGAGCAATAGAGATAAGTCTATGGATACATCCAACAATTTTAATCATTCACTTTATTTTATTGCTCATGCTTTGCTGCTTAACTTGTGCCTGATATAATTTAATATGTTTACTGGCTTTAATTTAATAAGACTGTTCGGTAAGAGAGAGGATTTTTGTATACTTTAACTTTCTCCTGCTTCATGTCCTGCTGCCTGCTGACTTTTTCTCTCTTCCCTACCCCCTTCCAACCTTGCTTACAGTCTGCTTATTTATTACCTTTAAAAATGATGTAATTATTTCTATAATGTATGCACGCTTGTAACTGAAACTCTTTGGCTTGAGAGCAATTTACACAGAAGCAGGTTTGGTCCAGTACCTTCCTGTGCCAGTGCTGCTCCTCAGTTCTCTTCCGTGGAGGGCTGGCTGTAGCATTTGTGATTTTGGGGAGGGGAGTGGAATGCAAGAGAAGGCTGAATCCAGGTACAGGCTGTTCAGCGTGTGCACCAGCACCTCTGCTTCCCAGCACGACACATACGTGCTTGTGCTTGGAGTTAGGGCTCAGCACCAGTGTGTCAGGAGGCAAAAGTGCCAGATGTACCCGTGTGTACAGTGCGGACTGGGAGAGGGGTGAGATGCTGGCACAGAGTGCCCAGAGAAGCTGTGGATGCTCCATCCCTGGGTGTATTCATGGTTTTTATTCATGAGGTTGGATGGGGCTTTGAGCTACCTGGTCTAGTGGGAAGTGTCACTGCCCGTGGCAGGGGGGTTGGAACTAGGTGATCTCTAAGGTTCCTTCCAACCCAGACCATTCTACAGTTCTGTGACTTAAATGCTATCAAGTATTTCTTTTGTTAGAATTGCTTCCTGTGTTTTACCATGGCCATATGTACATCAGAGCAGAGAGGCCGTGGCCACTTGACCAGCTGGCACTGTGACCATTCAGTATAAGCCTACAATGCCAGCAGCCACCTGCACTGTGCCACCGCAGATGTATTTGGCTCAGGCAACCAAAGAGGTGCTGTTTAATCTGTTACAGCTTCTTCTCCTGAAAGTTTCACAGCAGGGTATTGAATGTTTTGAACTGCTTTCTAGTGAAGATGGTATTTTTGTTTGGTCTTTTTTCCTTTTGGCAAAGTAGGCTTTTCCCCCTTCCCTTGGCTGGGGAGCTGGAGGGAGCTGCAGGCTGCCCTGCAACAATTTCATGCCTGCATGAAAACAGAGGTGAGGTAATCAGGCTGGCACAACAATGTGCCATTATTTATGAAGCCAGCCCTTTTCTAACTTTTCGTTTGCTTATGCAGTGTACTTTCAATGTAATAAATACTAAAAGGTTTACTGCTGAGAGATGAGAACTTCCTTCATTCATCTCTGCAATTAAACCTCTTCCTGTGCCCACGGTGGCTTTCCCTTTTAACTGCCTTTTAGGATGGAGTCCAGGATTTTAAGGGTTTTCACTGACTGAATTTTTTTAATGAGGTCAAAGAGTTTTTGGGGGAGTTTTGAATACTAATTCATTTTCTGTTTTCTTTGTAGATATGGGCTTTATTTTTCTGTACAGTTCTGGAGTACCTGAGTGACTTCAAATGAATCCTTTTCCCTTTTCTGTGTCTTACTTTCACTGTATCTGTAACAGCATAAACCTGGTCACTGTCTAAAGTGTCCAGTGCTGTATGTGAGCTACCCTAGGGCCAGGTTCTCACTGTAACAGCTCAGCTGTTCCCTTTCTTTCTGGCACCACCTCTGCAGCCTCTGGGCTTGTCCTGGAAACGTGTCGCACAATGACAAATATTTTAAGGGAAAGAATCCCGATTGAGCTTTCCTGCAAAGGATGGGGAAAGTCACTGCATGATAATTCTGAGGAGCCCTGAGTTAACAGACTTGTTTCTTTTCATTAGCAGTCACAGGTTTTGTGGGTAAATTTTCTGGTGAAGAGGAATATAAAGAATTCCACGGTCACTGTAGAGCTTTAATTGTTTTAAGCTGTAAGTGTGATGTTGCAATAGTGGGACTAGCTGGCATGCATCAGCCTGCTCTCATTTCAAACAGCTGTTTAATGAGAGCTTCTTGTAAGATCCCCTGTTAAGAGTAGGCCATAATGAGTATGATGAAACCACCTCATCCTTGAAAACAAATTCCTTTTCATGGCTTAATTAAAAGTGCTCCTGATACTTCTGTGAGCATACACGATAACTTAGGAAAGCTTCTGTTCTAATTTGTATAAAGCACTCTCAATTAAAAAGCAAAATAGATAATATGTTGCTTTAATATTATATAATAGAAACTGTTCTTATTTCTCAACTACTGTTATCTTCCAGTCAACTACAACGTGTGTCTGAACAGCTTTTCCCAAGAGATGAGCATGACAGCCACTTTCTTGCACTCTCTTAGTTGTTTCTTATTGTGATGGAATAAACAGTTGAGACTTAGTCGGGCATGATTTGTTGCTGAGATTTTGGGGGGAATAAATTTACAGCTGACTGTGCCTTGTGACCTGTTTAAGCTCAGATTTCCTAGTGCTGGTTAAAGCTGACTGTGTCATGAGTGCAATTTGCCCAAAATACAAAACTGGTAGAATGTGCTGCAGAATGGGTTTGTCTTGATGACCCTTGGTGAGGACAAGGAGATGGATCACCAGCAGCTGTTATGGACAGAGGAAGCATCTCGGACCTGTGGCTGGGCTGCTTTGGTGAGCCATCCCTGCTGCCCCAGTGCAAGTCAAACCCAGGTGCAGGAGAACAGCATCACTTGCTGCTCCACGCCACTGGCACCTCCTGAGCCTTTTCTTCTTTCTTCATATTTGTCCCAGTGGAACGTCATTCTATGTTTGCAGTTTCTAGGAAAGATGCTAATTAAAGAGAGAAATATTGATTTGAGAGAAAGTTGCCAAAATGAGCATTGTAAAAGAACAACTGTTTCCTTACATTTGTCTGAAATTGCTCTCCCCTTGGGAGAAGCATAAAGTGACGAGTCCCTCGTGCAGGGACTTCCCAGCCTGTGTTCCATGAGGAGGAGGGTACTGAAAAGCAGATTGTTTCCATGCCATATCCCTCGTAGGGCTCCCTCCTTACACACTGAAAAATCAGTGGATAAATGGCACTGAAATGTGTTAGAACTACCCTTAAAAAGGGGTCTTGAAGAAGAAGAGTGGAGGGATGCTATAGTCAGGACAATGTACTCTGAGGTATTACTTGGATTGTTTTCACATTGTCAGATTTTTTTTTTTTGTGCATAGTAAAGACAAACTATTTCTGTGTGCCTGTGGAGATCAGGTGGTTCATCTCCATAAGACATAGGAGATTCAAATGTAGAAGTTAAATGGCGACCTAGTCTGTATGGAAAACCTGTGACCTCTTGCACTGTGATACTGCAGAAGATATTAGTAGCAAAAGGATAGTTAAAAATAATGATTAAGAAGTCTTTGTTTTCATGTTGATTTTTAGGACAGCTTCCAAATGACCAGGCTGACACTGCATTGCTGATCCTTTGCTCTCCACTCAGTTTAGCACTCTGCCACAACTTGATCGTCATCTTTCAGTTCCACCAATGCTGCAGACTCTAATTTTCACCGATTTTTGTTTTTCCTTGCAACTCTGTCAATCACAGTAAACAATTTAGGTGTGATCTGTCTTTTCAAGCTCTCCTTCACACGTAGCTGCCTCCCTGTTCTTTCTTGCTGGGTTGTTGCAAATGGATTTGCTTTCATGCTAGATGGGAGATCAACTTCTTTAGCAGAAACCCTGCCCCTAGAAGCATTGTTTGCAAGTTTTATTAATTGCTTTGTTAAGTGCCTTGTTTTGCTGTTAGTCTGTTGTGTCCTCTAGAAAGAGTTGTGTTGCAGTACTGAGTAATGTTCATAATTCCCCTCCTACTTTGCCAAAATGCTACTTGTGAGAGGCGAAGAGCTTTCAAATGTCAACCGCGGTACCCAGGAGGACAATCTACCACTCACTGCTGAAATGATTTGAACTAGTGAACTCTTGTTAAAACTGTTAATTGCTTTTTTAAAAACACTTAATGGAAATTGCCACATTTAAGTAGTCCATAAAACTGTGATGACACCAGCTTTAATCAGATGTCATGAAAACACGTACATTCTAAGCTTACCTGGCCTGATATCTTTGGTGGTGGAAATCAGTCACAGCAGCCTCGTGGTTACAGTCCTGGATCTCTCTGGAAGAGAAGAATCATTGATTTATTTTGGTTACTCGGGGACTCTTCTCTAAAATGCACCTTCATGTGAAATAAAGCTTATTGATGAGAATGACCCCAGTAAGCTCTGAAGTCAAGAGGATTGGTTTTTGCTGTATTGTTTTAATTTTTCATACTGGAATATGCTGATTTTTGTGATGACCTTGCTGCACATTCGAAATAACTGTGGAGAGCTGAATGAAAGAGACCATGCTGGGTTTTTGCTGGTGTGTTGGTTGATTCCAAAAGACAGAATGGTACAGGGAGGAAAGTCTGGTGCTGGGCAGTGATGTGCTATGTTTGAAAATTACCAGCTAATACAGTTAATCAGGACAGATTTTAAAGAATAGATGCTTATGGGATGTATTTTTTTTTTAAGCATCAAATAAGTTAACTACAAGTCCGGCTGAAAGCTTAGATGGGCACTTAAAGTATTTATGAAGATACTGTGGGTTGTCTATTCACCTCTTCAAGAGCTCTGCAGAAGCTGGCAGAGAATGATGTAGGTGGAAATAACCACACTTCTCAATTGGATTCTTTATCAACATGTGACCCACTGGAAAAGATCTCTGGAAAGAAGAAAAGGTAGGAGGGAGCTTTAGGTGAAGTTGTTGCCATGGGAGAGGGACATTTGGGTTCTGTGTGTCCAGTGCAGATTCAGACTCTTGCTGGCAGCAGTGGGCGTGCTGGCCTCACTCCAGTTCCCCATGCAAAGGCATTCCTCTCCTCAAGGCTTGTAGAAAAGATGCCATTAATTGCTGTGCTTATAAGCAGGTCTCAGAAGACAGCCTAAAAACAGAAGTGGCCCAATGAGGTGACATACTTTCTAACCCTTTGCAGTGGACCTTTTTAGGTCAAAGCATCTTAGTAGGGCACTGCATTAAATGTTAGAAACCTACTCTCTTGTTCCTGTTGTTGTTTACTGTCCATCCCTAGCACCTTTCCTGCACATATCATACTCACATATTTTATTATACACTTAAAAAAAGATATCTCTAGTCACCATCAACTCATTTTGTGTCTTGATGCCAAGAGATAAGTTGAACAGAGTTATGGTAGCAGCAGTATTACCAGAATGGGCTATTTTAAGTAGGATGTTGGTGACAAATATTGATATGAAAATGCTAGAAATCAGCAGGCCCAGTGTTTCCACCTTCACGTCATGCACAGTTTCTGTAGTACTATGGTGGTGTTTCCTTTTTTCATACTTAAAATTTTATACCAGCTCTTACCACAAGTTATTTGAGGAAACTTCAGGAAGTGACCTTGAATTGCAGTGATGTCCCTGAAGGACTTCAGAGAAACTCTTCCACTTCTTTTTTTGGGTAAAATTTCACTTTATTAAACCAATTTAATTTGCTGCGAATGCTGATTTTGAGGAGAGCTTTGGAGGCATACGGTGGTGCAGGTGGTCCATCTTTCTAATGATGGGATGTTTGCAAGAAACAAAGCCTTACTGAATTTCCTGAAGTTAGTGTCTCCATTCATCAGATCTCAGGAGGTTTATTTCATAGGGAAGATCTCCTTGACAGCAAATGCTTTCTCAGTTTGAAGTTGTCCTTGGTCAGAGCACTTAGCTTCTTTTAGATTAATGATGTATCCAGCTTCACACTGAGAAGAGGGACTCTGTTCACTCTTTGAATTGGCAAAACATATGAATAAAACCAGAAAAACATAGAATTTTTTTTAAAAAAAGATTTTTTGCCTTTTTAGTCCTTTTCAGTTCAAAACTGTATTTTTGGAAAACAGTATTGGAAAAACCTATCCATACTCAGAGGACTAAACACTGTCACTTTGAGGAAGTCTGTTTCCTCATCTCCATGAGAAATTATTTTTAATTTCTTACAATATGGTTTTGTTTTGTCTCTTATTGAGAGTATGAAAAAGGGTTTATGATGCTGATACAGCAAAATATGGCAGAGAGTGCTGTGTGCCTGAAGTGTCTTCTGCTGAAGGAGGTTTGGAGATGATAGGGGCTACCACTTAATATTGGTTTGCACCTTTGCTGCCAATATCCTGAGCTTCCCAAGAGCTGCTGTGCAGCAACTCCTTGTCTCTCTGAAGTTATGGAAGCACATAAATAAAAGTAATTATGAAATATGAAGTAATAGATCTTTACTGCACATACGTGATATTTTTTAAAACCTTATTTACCTGAGATCTGACATTTTCTACCATAATCATTACTTTTAAAAATATAAACCCTAAATAGTGCAGACAGATTACCAGAAGAGCTGTAGGTAATTTAAAGCAGAAAATCTACAGTGGAACTTGAAAATAGCTTTTTTTTTGAGGCAGCTGTTCTGAATGATATGTTCTTAGTCTTCCATCTTCCTTCTCCAAAGGGAAATTTTGTCTCTTCCAGCCAGGGCAATAAATAAAGGTGAAAGAACCATCACGAAAACATCACTGAATTATTAATTTGCAAGAAACACTGTCTCTGAAGAAAAAACCTCTTCAAGATAGTACTGGAAAGTAAAATTCTCATTATTCACCAAATGCATAAGGCTCTGCACAGATAAATAATGCAGCTGGGCCCACAAACCTGAGATCAGTGAGGGACTTGAACTGGATTTTGAAGACTACATTTTTTTTTTTAAATAAGTAAACCAATGATTTTAAAATACAATATATCTAGCTCAAGGGATGCCTTCATTATCATTCAAATGGACAATACCTGTGTTATAAACTCAAGGTACTGTAAGGTGAAATATGTATGCTTTAGTTTTGATATGAACAGGAAAAAGGTTCTATTGCAGTGCTTGACCCAAAGATTTGAAGTTGCCAGCAGGAAGTTGACACAAACCTTGCGAGTCCCAGTCCCTGTTCCTGCCTGTGGTGGTCACATCCCCCCCCGACAGCACTAGAAACTTTTTCTGAGGGTTGAGAGCCCACACTTATGTGAATGAACATGTGTAATGGATCCTCCCCTTTCTCCTTAAACCCTAGAACCCTTTAAGTGACCCTTGTAGTAGTACCTCCCATGCCTAGTTTGCTGTTGTTCTGTAGCTATGTGTGAACCAAGTCCAGTGGGATCTGAGCGTGTGTGTGAGCTGTATGGACACTTGTTTCTTGCAATAAATTACATTTAGTTGGTTTCTTCTCTGGTGGCCCGTGGTTTTGTTCCGTGACACTGTAACCACACATCCTTTAACTTTGAGTATCTTTAAAAATTAAAGGTACAGGAGGAAGGTGAAATATTAACAGCAGATCGTTTACTATATCATAACAGCTCAATCATCAGTGCTGGAAAGTCAATATTGTATTAACTTCAAAATAGTCTCTACTTAAGTTCTCCAAAAATGATGGAAATTCAGCGTTCCTGGTTTTCTAGCTGTGCATTTGGCTGCTTATGAAATGTCATATAAAAATGATGTTTTGGTAAAGAAATCATTACCTCTGTTCTCCCAAAGGCAGCAGTTATATGTTACATCAGGTTTGGCTTCAGAATAGAGTTTACTACAAAGTATGTCGTATAAATTAAAATAATATTGACATAAGGCAGTCAGGTAGGAAATAGTGCTTGATGATTCCTACTGGAAATTCTTTCAATATTTGTCAAACTGAGTCTCAGCAATAACTTCTGAACGTCTGTCAACAGATGACTTCCCAGAATGTGTTTGTTTTCAGTCCTGACCACAGTGGAAGTTCATTACTTGAGGTACAGATTATTTCATCTGTATCCTTCCTGTTGCTATCTAATTGGCAGCCGTAGAGTGTTTTAACACAAAGGCCTTTGTTTACCATTTATAGAAGATAATAAATGATTTGAGCTTTTATAAACTAAATGTATTTTACAGGATGATAATAGATGAAACTGCAGTATGCTTCCAACTGTATAAAATAAAGTCAATTTTCACTAAGAGCTTCAGGGGCTTCCCTCCAGCCCTTTAAGCAGTTTGGAAGTTTCTCAGAGTACTGGAAAATCTGAAAGAGTTTGATCCCCATGCTGCGGAACCCCAAACCAATGAAATAATTTTGTAGAAAAAAGTGTAGCACATTAGCCTTTATGTGCCTACATGACAGATACTTAACGTGGTGGGGTTGTTTAAATGCTGTGGGTTTTAGTCTGTGTTGATGTGTTTGGTTCCCAATCTGCATTTCTGAAGGCTGGTGTCTTGCTTATACTTGATTCCAGTATTTGTACAGTTCACAGGAATCCTTTGAGGGCTTATTTGCTCTTATGTTCATCTAGGATGGAGTGTACCATGTAAAATAACATCAGCTCATAAACTACACGTACAGCAGCAAGCTGTGAGCTCGTTTCACTTTTATCACAGGACCTTGAATCAGACTTGCTCTGCTGCCGAGTCCCTGAACGCCTCCTTGCAATGTGCCTGGAATTCATGTGTCTGCAGTTGTTGTTTTTTTTTTTTTTTTTGGTGTATACTTGTGTAGTTTCTCAGACTGTTGTGCAGGGCACCCCTTGCTTCACAAATGGGAGCTGGGAGGGACGCAGCCAGTGTGACTGGGCAGCTTCTGCATTTTGGGTTCTTCCTAGGAAGCTCAAGGCAGGACATGAAGTCCATCAACATGAGCAAAATACTGTAATCTGGACTTCGTGGGACATGCTGAACTGTTCTGGCTTCCTCTGCCTGGTCTCCTGGTTGCTGCTGTGTGGCGTGTTGAGTTTTGTGCCTTTTCTTGGCAGTGTGGAGGCCTCGGCCCTCCCCTGTGCACCATGAGGTGATGTGATGTGTCCTGCTGGCTGGACACCGAGCTGGCTGTGGTGGGACAAAGCATCTCAGAGTGGAGAGAAGAGATGCCAACAGGGTTAATTCTTCTCCTGCTCAGCTGCCGAGCTCTCTAGGCAAAAGAATGGCTTCTTCCAGCTTTCAGGGACCTGCTTTTAGTGGATGTAATACATGGTGCTCCTTAGGAAATCTATGAAACTGACCTACCCACAGTGGACTTTGTGGGTTATGTGATTCCTTCTACTGTTCCTGTACACAAAATGACTGCTTTAAGTCACAGCATTTTCTTAATTCTCTAAAATCTGTCTGTTAATCGAGTTGATCACATTGTCTTGCTGGTAATGGTTACGATGTTGGACAGCAATGTTACTGCAAACTGTTCTGGTTTTTTTCATCTTCTCTCACCATCTCTCCAATATTGGATCTGCTGCGACTAGGGAGATTTTTGGACTCTCCCATGCCTCTTGATTCCTTATCAGAGTGACAGCTATCTACTCATAGGTTGCTCCTTTGCGAGACAGTATGAATCATGCTTTGAAATGAGCTGCTGTGTTGTCTCATGCTCTAGAGGAGCTAACTTGTTATGTTAATGCTTTTTATATCCTTATGACAGCTTGTCAGAGAAGTTTTTCTTTAGTTTCTTTTCCTTTCATCGTCATTGACTAATTAGTAGCCAAACAAACAGCATTTGTTTTTGTTATCAAACTGGTAGTAATTTAAAAGTTGGATGCAACCCAAAGCTCTGGAACCAAATAATGAACTCTGGGTATGGCCAAGTGAAGATGCAGCTTAGAGTGCTGACTGGGTACATCCAAAGCAGGAACTGGGTGGGAAATTTCCCAAACCACTGGTGAAGGTTTTTATATTCTGGACTGTCTCAAAACAATCATGGTTAGTTTTGAAATGCCAATTTAACATTTCATGATAAACACTTTAAGATGTCACGTTCTAGAATCAGGCGAGATTGGTCTGAGGAGAAATTATGGACCTTACTCCAGTGTCCTTCATTTGTTTAAATATTCTTGTTTAAAATGATGAAATGAACTGCTTTTTGTGTTGATCCGACATCCCTGTAAAAGGGGGTCAGAACTGCAGCCACTAGGTCGAGGTGTTGTCTCCTGAAGAGGAACGGTTGCCAGACAGTGTCTCTAAGCTCTGTGTGACTTTCTGGGTGACAGATGAGCTGTGTGTTCTGTGTGTTGAGTTGTACCCGGCTACAAACGGAAAGGCCATTCTCAACCAAGGGGCCTGTTTGTGCAAAGGAGTTAAACACTCCTGTGTTTGTGTCACTTGGAGAGCAACTAGTGCCCCGTCCTTTGCAGCCCGTGATGGGCTGCCCAGCGTGGGAGGTGGCATGCAGCCATTTGCCAAGGGGGCCCGGCGCTCCCTGACAATGCCATGGTGGGGACAGCCCGGCTCGCTGGCACCTCCCCAAACCACCTCGCCTCATGGGAGGGGACCCCATCACCCTCCCACAGCGGGACCAGATGTCCCGGCACAGAATGTGATACTGCAGAGGGAGGAGGAGGAAAGTCAGGTGAAGAGCTCTGAGAACTGGTCTCTGTTTTGTTGAACAGTTGGAGAGCTCCTGGCCGTGGTGTCTCAGACCTGGCAAAATTAGCCCAAAGTCACTGATTTTACATTCCATTTGGCAGTAGAAAAATCTTCCAAAGCATTCAAATTCTGCTTTCCTTCATCAGCTCCATTGGGAGGTAAAATAATTCAGAGTAAGGGATTATTGTGCTTCACTCAGGCTGGGGAATGAAGGGCCATTTTTCTGCAAAATTCCTTTTTTAAAAGTTTTTCTTGTCTTGCTGCCTCCTGGCTGTGTTTGCACAGCACTGGCATGTGTCTGCTTGTAGTTTGATGACGACGAGCTGTCTTTGGGAGGCTTGTTTAAAGTCGGGCTTTTGCTATATAATTCTAATTAATGTTAAGAGAAAACTAGTTGGGAATTTCATCTCTGTACGTTGAGCTGATTATCCATCCCACATTGCTGCCTCGGTGACAAGCTTAGACCCTGCAGCCTTAATGTGAGTGTGTATCAAACACAGCTCCCACAAGGTAGCAAGCAAAGTGGATGTTTCCTATGCATTATTTATGTAATTGAAAATGCATTCTCTTAAAAATTATTGTGGACTGTGCACTTCTTGGTGAGGCAGCTAGAAGCATGGGGATTTGTGACATCTGGAAGGACCTGGGATGGGCACTTCTGCGGGTTTACACCTTCCACAGACTGTTGTAATTCTCAGTGAGGGTCCGTGAAACCCTTTTAGAAGCTTTAGAAGAACAGTTAATAGTTTGGTTTATTGGAGTTTGAGTTTCAGCAAGGGACGATTAAAAAATAGCTGGGCAAACCCACCTACATGGCATAACAATTCTAGAAAAGTGCTTTATTTGCCCGAGAAAGACTTTAAATTGTGTTAGTCTTTTTCGTAATTAGGCATACAGGTTGTTCTTGCAGATGGTTTTCCAGGCAGGCTGTGTTTATTGTGTTCACTGGCCTTTGTTCAGAGGTGCAGATTTCCCTCAAACCCATGTTCTCCTCACGTGGTAGTTGGAGCACAGAGGTAGGATCACGTGCACGCAGGGACCTGCATTGGTCCTGACACCCTTTCTTATAATAGTGTCCATCCACCATTTGTACACAGCAAAAAGCCCAAACCAGGTGGACTCTTTTTGTTTATTTTGATGAATTTTTTGCTCAGCCAAGCAGTCTGTTGTTCCCTGTGCTTGTACACAACCGTACGCATGGGCAGCCATCAGCATCTCCCTTACTGCTCTCAGCTGTGCCCAGGCAGGTGAATTATGTCACCTTATGGTCTTCTCTGCAGTGAGGAACTATTAGTGCTTTGACTCAACTGTCTTCTTGATTAGCCTGAAAACGTTGAGAGCCAAGCTTTAGACTGTGCCATGGCTAAAGCTCAACCCAAGACAGATTTATATTTGTACTAACAAATTTAGGGCTTGTTCCTATGCTTGCTGTAGCTATCAGGAGGAGTTTCAGGTATTGCTCTATAGGCAAATATATTTGCTTATTAATGATATGCCTCATTTATAAGGCAGGAGGATGAATGATATAAATTGCTGGCAATCTCCAGCCAGCATTTCGAAGTGAGTATAAAAGTCTTATTTTACCCTGGGTATTTTATCTCTACCTACTAAGATGCATGCCTGGAGTGTGCTGTGGGTAGCCTACATGCAGATAATGTACACAGTAGGTTTATTATTTCCAGGTAACAAAGAGGAATGCATCAGCGCATTGGAGGCATTAAAATGTATATTTTCTCTATGGCTTTTAATGAGGGTTTGCAGGAGTTCTACTGCTCTACAAAAAATACCTGGATTTTTCTCCTGCTTTCTTGCAGGGTCCAAAGAGCAGGGAGGAATTTGCTGTGTATGTGTTTTGAGGATGCCATATTTAGGATAATCACAATTTTTCGCTCGTTTCTCACACACACCTGAAGTTGGAGTTAGGTAAGCTGCTTAGCTATGCATCATCCCCGTGCTGGTGCCTGAGAGAGGTTAAAGTCCCTGTGTCCATGCTTAGCAGCTGAAATCAGTCATAGGTGTGCTTTCCACCACACGACTCTCTGTCTGGCCTTGGTTTGGTTCCCAGGACACTGTAAGCTCAGACAAATGTCCTTTTAGATATGACAGTGAATCAGCTTTAGTTGTTTATTTTCTCTTCACATGTATTATCTACAAATACATTAGCCAACAGGTTTTCTGGCTGCAGCTCGCACTGAGGAAAGAGGGTTGAAAAATATTTCCAGAAGGAACATTTCGATTAGGTAACTGTGACTGTTCACCCTGGAAGTCTGACTGGGAGCCTCTCTTTTCCAGGCAAGGAACAGATACACTGTGTGACTTACGTTCTGCCATCTTACACAGTTAAACACCTGGAAACATGTCACAGACTAGGAAGTATTCATAGAGAGTATTTAATGGCTAATCTCAGGTAATATTTGGTGTCTGCTGGGATGAAGTCAGGACACTCATGAATTGTTCACAGACAATTTACAGAAAGAAAAGCAGCTGATGGGCATTAGATATTCCTCACCCATCACTCAGCTCTAGCTACATCTAGAAGCAAGTCTGGGATATTATTTCCCTTCATTTCCATATCCACAAGGTCTAGTAGTCTGTGGCATACCTTTGCAGTTCCTCACTATCGTTGGATAGAGTATCACCATATCTTCTGAAAGTGGTGGGTGGTCAGGCTTTCATCCCCTGAGCTGCCCTTTGTGTCTCACCTGACTTTCACCTTCCCCCTCTAGCAGCACTGTTTGTTTTGGGACATCTGCTCCCCTGTGGGAAGGTGGCAGCAGGTGACATCATGAGATCAGTTAAAGATTCTAAGTGCGTTCAGGCAATCTGCCAGTCTCTGAGCGCTCAGCCCTTCTTCTTTTTTTAACTTGTCAGAAATTCAAAGTAAAATTACTTCAGCAAAGAGGCTCATCTAGAAAACCAGCACGTTAATTATGGAAGGCAGTTTCTTGGCTATCAGTTGCTGTCCTGCACAGAATAACTCTGAGATTTCTATTTTTACTGTGGGAAGATGTTCAAGTCTGAAGCTACTGTCTTTGGTTCTTGTGGTTTGCTACAGCCTACGACCATTCAGTAAAATCCTTAACAAAGGATTTGTGGAGACTATAGACTAGAACTGCAGTTTTCTCCAATTTTTTTGCCCGTATTAAGTAGTGTCCATCAGGTCAAATTTTCAAATGTCATCAGAGAGTTTTGTGTCCAAGTGTCTAATAGGTTTTATAAGGAGCTGTAAGCACCACTGTGTAGAAGCAAGGCATCCTTATCCTGTGATTGATGCTTTGCAATATATAGCAGGAAAATTGACAGCATTTCAGAAAGAAGGCCAACATTTATAGGTTATATGCCAAGATGCATCAAAAACATGCAAATCCACAGTAAAAAAGACTTCAGGAGGTTTAAAAGTCAAGTCCTTTGTATAAATTCTCATGGTAGCACTGGATCTGCTTTTGCTGAGTAAGAGTCTTTGTGTAACCCAGGGCTCAATGCATATAGCACCTGCCTCAGCACTTTGGCATGATCTCTTTTTACAGAAATTTTCATGTACTGAAATTAAGCATGCAAATAGAAACTCTGATGGGTGCAGGGGGGCTTACCTGATTTTATTTAGTTTAACTGACTTTCATCATTTTTGCTCTATCTTTTTAAGCCTTGAACTCAAGTCAATCAGCAAAATTACTAACCATCATTCATTCCAAGCCAACCCCTTCCCAAGCACTACAAGTAGAGGGTTTTACCCCAAAAGAGGGAGAGAGACCCTGAAAAAATCGTCTCCACTCAATTATACTTGAGAGGAGCTGGGGGATTCCAGTGATGGATGACGATATACAAATCTCAAGTAGCTTTGTTTAGTCTGTTTTGTGATATGATATAGGAGAGAGGAGTCTTACCCAGTGTCTTTTAAAGGAAATCCCGAGGGTGAATCAATTACCTCTCTTCTCTGAATCAATAGAGATGGGATGTATTGCAGTTACTTTATGCTTTAGCGAGTGCTCGAGCACAAAGGATGGCTGTCGATGAGAACCACTGCAAAGAATGCAGTGCCATTTTTTTTTCCCTTTCTTCTTTTAAGGACACTACAACCCCCTTAGTTCACACACTTCATCATTCCTAGTCACAATCTTTTCTCAACAAAGATTTAAGAGGAGGAGGAGGAAGTGAGCTCTCAAAACGCACCAAGTGCGCACTGAAACATGGCTTGTAGTCCTGATGACAGCACTTCCCCTTCCTGAGGCTCTCCAAACCCTCAACACTTGTGAAATTTGCCTCAAGAACGTTCAGATTTAGGAGCTGGAGTGAGGGGAAATGGGTTGTGAGCTGACACTGTGGTGCTAGCTAAGCTTAAATCAAGTAGTTGAGGCTCAGTCAAGGATAAAAAGACAGGTTTCCTGCATTTCTGCTTCTAAAGCAAACACCTTTATGCTTTTTGCAAGGTGCTTTTTCGTATCCCACCAAGGACACTTTTGTTCTGAAAAAGGTAAAATACTGCTATTTGTAAGAACTGGTATTTTAAAATTGTTCCTCCTAACTTCTTGCCTTTAATAAACCTCATCAATTCAAAAGACTTAATACTTGTGTATAATATGGTCTAGCAAGTCTATTGTAAGAGATTCCTAAGCACAACTCGTGTGGTAACCTGAGAGTAGCATGAAATGGTAGCTACAGAGAAGGAAGCATGGTCTGTGGTTTGAGTTTTTGTAAAAGATATCTCAAGACAATTGGGATAACACTTGCTTTTTTTGCCATTTGGATCTCTCCAAACATCCAGGTAGATCTAAGATGTCTGTATAGGTCACTCTACTTACCTGTATTGTCTCATTGATATCTAAAGAATACGGTGAGACAGGAATGTGAAAACTAGAGGATAAAGGAAGGCTTCTTAAGCTGCTGCCCTTCTTGCCTGATACCAGTGTCCCTGGAGGGATAAGGCAGTCTCAGGCTGTAGAAAACTGCATTTGGATTTTGTCTGTGGTTCCCTTGACCAGGATTTGTTTTCCTTTTCAGAAGTGGAAACTAAAGACACTAAAATGAAAGTGAGGGGTCTGAGCACATACTGGCTCTGTTGGCTGCTGTTTCTGAAAAGGAGGAAGGCTGTGTCTCAGTAGAGAATTGAATTTACCACCAAGAGAGGGTCCTGTTCTGTTACAGGCATTTCTTTGCATTTTGTGGCTTGCATAGCAAACAAGTGAAAAAGAAAAGGCCAAGAGTTAAGAAAGAAGGAAATTTTTAAATGCCGTTCTCAGTGAGAAAGAAAAAAAATTATACAAGCAGATGGGAACAGGTTAGAAGTGTGGGCAGGAGACTTTGACATAGCTTCACCTTTGTTTCTCTAGAATAGTTTCTCTAGAATAGCATTGCACCACCTGAGAAGTCAGAAGAAGCCAATATATGGAAAATTATATGAAAACAGAGGAGTTATAGAGGACACTATACAAAAGTGATATCCAAATCATTGAAGTGTTTGTTGTGTGTCCTGGAGGGTTTGAGTCTGACCTCCTGCTTGAAGTGAGATGATGACAAACACTAGCCAGGTCAGCTCTGACCTGGTCTAGCCAAGTCTTGAAATCCTCTGAGACCAGAGATTTGACAGCCTCTCTTGTAATATGTGCCCATGTTGCTTTCTCAACTGACCAGTCTGAACCTTCTCGCCTGGGCTTGAGACTGTTGCCCCTGTGTTCTATTGCCTGCCAATACCAAGGAGAATTTGGCTGTAATCTTTGTGTTACATTTTACAGTACTTGTAGCTGCCACTAGATCTGCCCTTTGTTTCCAGATGAACAGTTCTGTCTCCCTCAGGCTCTCCATGCAGATCTTATTTGTAGCTCACTGACCCATCTTGGTAGCAGTTTTATGGACCTTGGGCATCTTCCAAGCATCACTCTTGAACTGGGGGGTCCAAAAGTGAACATGATATTCCAGGTGCAGCCTCACTGGTGCCAAGCAGAGGGCAGTAGTAACTTCCCAAACTCCTGCTGTAGCCCATGTTGTGGTCCCCTTTACTTGTGCTGGGTGTCCACTGTTAAGTTTCTATTCAATGTGCTGCCCACCAAAACCTCCAGAAGTTTTCCAGCAAAGCTGCAGTTCTCTCAGGTGGTTCCCAGCCTGTGCTCACACGTGGCAGTAGTCTGTGGCAGCTGCTGAACTTTGCAGTTCTCTTCATGGAGGACACAAGGTTTCTGTTGACTCCATCTTCATGTTTATCCAAGCCTCTTGAGATTGAAGCTCTGCTCTTTCTGGTGACTCCTCCCCTTAATTTAGTACCATCCATGTTTGCTAAGGATGCATGTCCAATTATCAGTTTTATGCAGAGGTCTTTAATGAGTGGGACGTTATGAATGTCCAAGCTTGCAATTTAAAACAGATTTGGGTTATGTCAACTCAGTTCTGTCTGGGAGCCAGAGGGGTAATATCCTCTCTGTGCAAAGACCCTTTTTCTCCTTGGAATATAGCATTCATCTACAGGTAGTTTGATAATAGAAACAGGTTAACAAATTAGGTAGAATTCAGGAAAGAGAGATGATTGTGTCAGAAAGGGAATTTTCTGGGTGAATAACAAAATAGTTTTGATATATATCATTTTGATTAAAGACCAATCAGCTTAGAAGTGGCAACCACCACCACCAAAAAAAAAAAAGTTCCAGGGATATTTAAGGTACAGGAAGGGTTTTTTATAAAAGTTCCATACCTGTTTACTACCAAGAGGGATAAAAATGAACTCTCTCTCTAAAAGCTGGATCCTAGAACTGCTGCGGTACGCTGTGGGAAGTTGCAACAGAGACAGCTGCACCATGGGGGGGCTGGGGGGTTTGAGATGAGCCACCTTTGAGTGCCGGTGCACTTGTCTAAAGGAATGAAGATCACCTTAATCACTTCAGGGAGAAATTAACTCTGTGCTAGGACTCTGCCTCCACTCACTTTCAGAGGAGGTGGAAAGCACGCTGCACTTCTCCCAAGGTGTTTCTCTTCTCTCTTTTTGCTTGGAGGGATCCCTTCAGATAGGAGATCCTGCCAGCTTTCCTTTATGTTGCTTTCCACTGGGTTATTCCCCTTGGTTTCTCCTTGTGTTCTTGGAGGAGACAGAAGCAGCTTTTGTACCCTGGGGGTGTAAAATCTCGCTCTGTTGGGGTGAATGGAAATTTTGCTTTGACTCAAAGGTGATCAGAATTTCACTCTTAGAGCCTGCCTAGGAAAACCAGAGGATTTAATCTGAAGCATTACACGTTATGATGGTCATACATAAAGGAACATTAACCTCATTGCCACACACGGAATTATTTCTGAATGGAAATGAACAAAATTTTATGGAGTGATATTATTTGCAGGGCCTCCTCAGTAAGAGAAAATCTTACACATGATGAAGAGAAATAAGAATTAGAGCTTGATCTACTGAAAACCTCTTTTTGACACTGTCTCTTTAATTAGAAAAAATGAGCCTAACCAAGATGTATATCATAATTGATTTTTATAATAAGCTTTTAAAGCAAACATACGTGGTGTCACCGTGCTACTTTATAACATACACTGCTAACCATTTATACTGTCATATAACAGTTCACCAGCAGACATATTTTATTATTTTTTCTGTGTAATAAAAGAGATAAAATCAATACCTATTATATGGCATACCTTCAAGGTTAAAAAGTACTAAATCTTGATGCTAACATCTTTCCTTGTATGCATTAATTTAGGAGCAATATAAATTCAATACAAATACATTTTCTAGCTATATGATTAAAACTGGACCCTAACTAAGTATGACAAAGGATTCAGGCATTTGGAAACTAACCTCAAGATCCTGCTGCTGGACAGTGTGTTCACATAGATGGTTAAACTTTGCAGGAAATCTACCTGTGAAAACCTGAGAAATCTATATGGGCCAGACAGGATTGGAAGGAGAGGTACTGTGCTCTCAGATACTTGGGTGTAGTTTTTGATCCAACAGACACTCATCTGGCCTGACAATCTCATGCCAATTAAACGGCTTTATAAGGTCAGTACAAAACTGGAGTAATTTCCCTTGGCTGCGTTGCTGACAGTCATTTAATAACAATTACAGAGTACAGTTAATTTAATGATGAGAAGCATCAAAACTGCAAAAGTGAAAATGGAAGTGTCAAAGCCATCAGAAGACTTGTCTTTACCAGGTTATAGCTGAGTCCCTTGAACGTCTAAGTGGGAAGGAATATGGGAATGTTGCAGCCTATTACTGTGCACTTTGCCACTGCTTCAAGGCAACATCTAAAAAAGAAACTCCAACACTTATCTCTGCTTATTATGAGTTAGTTGAAGATGTAATGTGATTGCAGCAGTAGTAAATGAAGAAGGACACGCTCTCTCTCTTTTTTTTATTAAGCAACTAAAGCTTTTGGGTTCCTGATGGGTGTGTGGCAGGTGTGAAAGCCAAGTCTGTTTGTGGGTGATGTAACGTGCACAGGGTGTGCTTAAGATGTGTTTTGTTCAGTGTTAAAGTCAAAGTCCTTTCTATTCATTACTGCTTTTTCACCACTCAGCAATTAATTGTGTGTTGAGATACTTATGAATATGCAATTACTCTTCCCTGCCTGTGAGCGTTCTCCTGTATGCATGGGAAGCAGTTGCATAGAGTTAACTAAGCAATAGCTGAAACTCCCTGCTCATAATAACATCCTTAACATGCAAAATGCAGATGGTGCTAGAAATACTAATGAACGGATTCATATTTATAGGACACGATTCTGCCCTTGGGTGCTAAGTGCTGGTGGGCAGGAGGTTTACCTGGGTGCCATCCCAGGGAGGAACATCACCCTGTGTGTTGTGGTGCTTACAAGGAATGAAATAAACTTTCAGTGCTGAGGGCAACAAGAAACAGCTAACACTGAATAGCTCTTCTGCTGAGAGTCTTCTGTGCCTGTTTGCATCTGGATAATACACAGTATAAAATTATTACATGGGAGGTTTTTTTCTTTTCCTCTTGGCTTTAGAGCTGCTCTCAGCAGTTCAAATAACAGCTTACACCTGGAAACGTCCTCAGTTTACTTTCAGGAACAGCTTGAAAAGTTCTGTAACGGACTTAATTGCATAAAACCCGACTCTCCTCCCAGCTGACTTGCAGAACCCCCTAGAGCAGAATAGCCCCTGTTTTCCAAAGTGTTTGTCAGCTGGAGCATCTTCTGAGAAGCATGGCAGGACTTCTGTCTGTCGGATTCACTGACATTGCAGGTTTTTTTAGTTTTTTGGACTTTTCAGGAGGATTCCCTGTTGTGGCAGATGTGAAATTCTCTTTGGGAAAAGCTGCAGGCCAGTTACCAAATCATCACTGATTTCTGGATGTCTTAAAATTACTCACCATTAACTACAGCTCTTTCTATTGACAGGATTTGAAGGAAAAATTCTGTGGACTACATCATACTTGCTCCACTGCTCTTTTTTTTTTTTTGTTTGTTTTGAGGGCAGCAACTGTTCAGTGAACCAAATAATGCGTCACGGGAATGTTCTTTTTTGTACGTTATACATTTCCTGGCCTTTATTTTTTGATAAAACTTAGCTTTGTTTGGCCTTGGTTTAAGACATCTTGAAAGAACTCCTCTTGCATGCAAAAAGAGCAGAGGATGCTAATAATAAAATGGAATTGATAAAGAAATACATAGTTTGGGGTGGAGTTTTGTGTTTGTTTTTTTTTTTTTTTATATAATTTGGTGAGAAAATAAGACTAGCTGGTAGATTAATGTCGTACATGCAGAGCATAAGTTGGAGAGACATTTCACTGGCAAGCTGTAAGCTTCTGGATCCAGAGGATTATAAGAGAAATACTCCTGCAACCTCAGCAGCATTACAACCAGCAGTGGCACAATGAAGAGAACAGCCTCATTGCAGCGATCTAAAGCCACTGCTGTTTTCTTTAAGGCAAACATTGTTTTTATGCCCTACAGATAAATCCCATTTTAAGCTTTGATCAAAGCAAATACACTCACTTTGAGGCTTTGGGCAGATGTAAATTGCTTTGTTATACACATGCATTTGCATACATTTGCAAGGAGACAGGGTCTACATGTATTGGCATGTAATGGTGCCTTTTCTTTTTGAAGGAGAGCCGAAATTCCAGTAACCGGTGGGTTTTTGCCATTGAGAGACAAAAAGTTTCCCTGCAAAGGAAACAGATGACACCAGTGAGGCAACGTAGAGGTCTCCACGAAGCTTCCACTGCCAGAGCTGCCAGAAGAGGCCAAACATCACACATTGTTTTATTCGTTTTGCTGTTCTGTGTGGAGAACAAATGTCATCAAAGTAGATCCTAGAGAGGGACATTGTTTGGCCACTTCTGGAGTGACGGTGACAATAGCATGTGAATTGACAAAATATTTGGTATCTGTCTTTGTTACAGACTTCCATTTGTTTTCTTCAATATTTCTCTACTTAGTTTCCTGGATTAAATTGGATTAACTTCCTCTCTCTCCCAATTAATGCTGTTAACAGTAATAACAACCATAATGTGTGAACATCTGGCATTTTAGTACGCAGTAAGCTTTTAGAAATACCAGATATGAATCTATTGAAACCTGTCTCTATAGTGATTTTCCCAGCGTTGTGTGGCTTAGACAATGAATTCTTCTTTCCTCTCTGGTTTCCTTTCATTATCAAGGTTTGTTAATTCTTTAGATGCCAGGGTTAGATAATTAAATACCCCTTTGTAATTACCGTGGTGCCTGTGGGTTTGAGACCTCTAGCTCATTAGGCAGTGTGCTGTCCTTCTTGGGTATTTGAGGGAAATACTTCCATACTCATCAAAGATCTCTGTGGCAAATTAAGGTCACGGCTGTCTCTTTGACAGGCTGAAGGCTAAAGCTTTATTTTTTTTTCATTAGTTACCATTAGGGCAGTTCATATCAGAAACAGCTTTCCGAATCCCAGTAGTGAACAGCCAGTTCAAAAAACTTCTGGGCTTTTAGTAGCAAACATGTTGCCCTTATAAATTACCAATGACTTCTGTGCTAGAGTGCACAGAGACATTTTGCAGGGCTGCCAGCACTTTCATACACTCTGAGCTGAAGATTTGCCTTACAATGTCTTTTATTTCTACCCTGTGCCAGCTCTTGACCATTTTCCAAAGTTTTATTTTGTGATGGCTGAAGAAGGAATTGGAGCAAACTTCCAATTATTCCCCCTTGTAATTTTGAGAAAGTGCTGCCTGTCAGCTGCAGATGAGAGGTATGGAACTCACACTGGGGTTGCCCTTCGCTCATTGTGTGCCCCAGAGATTTGTGTTGGCATTTTGTTCTCTCTTTGGATGTCTTTCCATAGCCCTCTTCACTTTGTTCAAGCAGTGCAATGAGTCTGGGCTTGCCAGTCAGGATTTGGACTAAAGTGTGTGAACTCCTGGTGCAGTTCGTTGTTGCACTTCTGTTCAGTAAAACTTTCTATGATTTGATGTCTCTTTGCTAAACTGGGAACGAAAATACTTTTATGGAGGGATCGTAAAGAGTCTGAATATTAAAATGGTGAGTGGTGCCTCATAACTTGCTTAGGTGTGTACATGTAGCAGATGAAATGAGTTAATCTTGTGTCACCATCTCTACCTATGGAAGGCTGTCTGCTCTGCAGTGCCTGGAAAGGATCAAGCAGGTAGAATGAAAGGTGGGCAGATCTGAGGTCTCTATAGAACAACCTGGCTTGAAGCTTGTTTAAAAACCCTACGGAGGCACAGTTTATTTTTGTGTGGGGCAGAACCCAGCTTATGAGCAGCAGAATGCACTCAGAAGGGAGCCCCAAGATGTTTTTCCCCACTGGAAAATTAATAGGAAGTAGCAGGCTGCTCTTCTGCTGGCTTGAGGCAAGCAGTGGGAGGAAGGGCATCCCAAAGCCTGTCGTCAGAAGCCTACCAGCACGCAGAGGGGGAAGGGTGTCACCACAGATCTGCCAGATGGAGCATGTTAAAGGGCAGGCTGCTAGGCAGAGAAGGCAACGAGCTTGAAAAGCCAAGCACATCGATGAGTGCAGCATCTCCCCCAGGAAAAAATGGAGCTGCAGAGAGTGTGTACAATTGCATCACTCTGATTCATAGAGGCAGAGCTGAGGGTGCAGGTATAACTTTGATTTATTGGGTTGTATTAGTAAACAACAGCGTGTGGTTATGGCTTGAACCATAATGCCAGCTCCCCAGTTTAGGGCTGTGCATGACTCCGTGCTTGGAGCCTGGCTGGTTCAGCTGACAGTAAATCCCCCATCAGCTAATGTGAAGTTCAGGTTGGAGTTGTTACGTTGCAGGAGAGATGTCCTATGGGGGCAGCAGAGCTCTCCAGCACCCAGGACTGAAGGCTACAGAGTTTGAGAACCTGCAGAGCAAGGAAATGCCATTGGGCAAAGCTACATCCAACTATAAATCTTACAAAGTTCATTATAGTCTTTTTTGCTTTTTGTGTCTCCATGATTTTTATTTTCTACCACCCGTGACTCCAGTAACAGGCATCAGCTCAAAAGAGAAGCAGCACGTTCTCAGCTCTGTTTTGGGTGTGCTGTGCCTCACATGGGCATCACTGGTTCTGGGTGTGACCTGTGAACTTCTCTTCCCAAGAACTTTAACTCTACAGGTATGATGGCTTTTGCTGACATGGAAGTTGAAGGCCCTAAATAGCCCTCTAATTTGCAAAGTTTTCAGTTTATAATGCTCTAGTGCATGGAGCTATGAAGCAGATTTTCATAAATCTTCTCTTTTTATCTCATCTGACGGTTTCTTTTTAGATCTTACCCTGCCAGCAATTTTCCACTTTGCCAGACAAATGAATGCATATAGGCAGAACGTCTATGGCAGTTGAAAGGTTAATGGAAGGAAAATGTAGTGATATCAAAGAAAGTTTTATTAAGCAAAGCTTCAATTTTCTCCATTATTGGCTCTTCTGTGTGAACAAACTTCATTCTATATAAAGCACATGAGCAGAGACTACTCATGAGCAGACTCAAGACTCAAGAGTAGAGCAAAGAATGTTAATTTGTTGTCTTTCTGTAGTTCCTTCCAGCTGAAGGTCACAATGAACACATTACATTTCAAGCATCTCTACACTTACATGTATGTTAAATATTACCAGTTTCTTATTATAAATAAATAAGAGACTGAAGGAGAGAGCTGCATATTTAAAGACGAGAATAAATGTCTAAGGCAGCCCTGGGAGCTGGTGGATATTTTGGTTCCCAGTTTTGGCCCTTCCCTTCCCTAAGGGAGGATTTTTTCTGTCCAAGGCTGTTTCTGTGCAGACACCGGGCGCAGCACTGTCAGCACTAAACAGATAAATAATAATCATCCAACAGATTCACGGCTGCACCTGACATACCAGATTTATCTGAGAAAACTTCTACTGCTGGCAAATACCAATGCCCTGTCTGCGTGCCAATTATGGGATAACTACCTTTTGTGAAGAAGAGAAAAGCCTATTGTTTTAAGGGGTGTTCAGAAAATTATACACCCGAAAGAGGTCACTTGCTATTACGCTTGAACAATTTCAGTTAGCTTAAAAAACCCCACACATAAAAAAGAAATAAAGATCCTGTAATTTTCTAAATTGCAAAAAGAATTCTTCTCTTTCTCGTGTTCATTCCACCTGGGTTAGCTGCTGTGTTATTAGTGCTGCAGGAGTTGAAGGCTGTAAAATGGAGAGGAAGATTTCAATTTTAGGTGGATAGTACTCGCATCATTTTTGCCTCGTGCACTGCATGGGGTTTATCTCGGACGCCTGAGCTGGTAAAGGTTACTTGGGGAAGTGAAGATGAAGAGCAGAGGAAGGGTACACAAAAACTAGTAAAGGTTTCTAAATATTGAGAGGGTGACCCCTTCATTCAGTGGCTGAAAATTGGTGATTGACTTGGAAGAAGTGTTTAAGGGAGGGACAAAGCAGGAGCTCTTCTTACACGACAAACATAGAGGGTTTTTGCATTCCTGAAGAAATGCACTTGATCTTTTTGCCAGTACCTTTATTGAAGGATTTTATCTTTTCTTTTTGACATAGGATAATATGAAAATAGAAAATTATTATTGCCACATACAGTGCTTTAAAAATACAAGCAGTGTTTCCATAAACTTTTTCGGTTAACAGTAGATAAAATAACCACTTCTAACCCTGGTGAAGTACTATTGGATATTTCTTTTTACACTGGTTTGAAAGGAAAGACCCAAGTTTCTTCTATATCCATTGACAGCATGTAGTACTTCAGTGATGTGGTTCCCTCTAAATGCAGATTTTGTGATGATATACTGGTCCTTTGTGAATCAGATTCCTTTCACCCTTTATGTAATGGCAACTTCCACTGCAGATCAGATATGTTACTTGGCATATATGGGTTATACACTCAATGCTTTTATCTTGTCCTGTGTGAGAATACACTGTGTCAATATATGTATAGCTGATTCCATACTAGGGGTGTTATTCCACTTTAACTACACCAGTACCATGAAAAAATGGTGATGTAGGGAGGAAAAATAAAAAAGGGGAGACAGATAAAAGAAGGAGGCAATACCACAAGGATCCAAAATCCCATTGAAAGCCAGTAAAGCTCTAGCACGGGAGTTATTTATATCTTTTTTAAATGTTGTCCACTTTTTCAGGGTGCAAAGTGCAGATTCTCAGTGGAAGGCTGGCTGAACACGGTGAGACTTGAGGAGGAGGATGGGAAGAAGATAACAAGGTCACTGGGGAAGGACACAGGACAGTGGAAATTGCCTCAGATGTAGCAGAGTGGTGGGTAAAGAGGCATGAAAAAGGAGGCGTGAGAAAGGGTAGGTGCAGAGGAGAGGGAGGAGAAATGAGAGGGCTTAGGGGGAAAGTCAGAGCCATCATGTGCTTGGGAGTGCTGGCTGGGGAGAAGTCTGGCTGCCCTTTGCTGGTGGGGGACTCCCAGGAATGACCTCGGTCGTTCTGCTCACACAGCCGTATTTCCCACCCCTTCAAACCGCAGGGTTTGAAGGTGGCTGCTATCTGCAGTTTCTAAAGCTGTCTCGTCCACCAGTTAACTGTCTGGCGTAGTGCCCATGGCAAATGAAAGCCAACCTAGTGAGTCCTTCTGGGAAGGGCTCTTCGGTTGCACGGTTCAGGTCATGATGCAGGTTGGATCGGGGCATCCCTAATTCTGAAGGGTCCTGGGGGTCACGGCTTCACTGACCAGGGCTGTGCAGGACCAGCACTCCTTGGGGTCTGCTGGGCTTCCTCCCATCTACAGCATTTTCATGTGGAGAAAGGTGGAATGGGGGAGAAGAAAATATAGAAGTTTAGTAAGATATATATAAATTGCCAAAAATTGCCTGCTAGTCTGTTATTTAAAAAAAAAAAAAACAAAACAACAAACTTTATATATATATATAGTTATATATACAGTTAATCCTTCATAGCAAAGTTCGGCCATGGATTTTATTCTTACATTAAACCCCCCACCAGTGCTGGATTTCATTTTGCTGCCACTGATGAATCATTTTAAGACTTCACCGAGTTTCATGGTCAAAATGGAAAGGAGTGGAGGAAAACGCAGCACAATTAAGAACTCTGCAATTTTACGTATCAGTTCCCATATGATAATTGGCCTGCAACATGAAATATTTAAAAACACAATCAAACTCTGTCTGTATACATGAGGAGATGTTTGTGTATCTGTATGTTAGTACTGCACAATGTATTAGTTGCTTGCAACTAATTAGTTGCTAGCTACTCCCAGCATCTTTATTTCAGATCCCGTGGGACTCTAAGGAATGTGACCTTATTTTAATGCTTTTCTCTGCTTTGAGAATCCCTCCTTTGTAACTGCTACTAGGATGGGGTTTGTTGCTTTAATAACAACAATGCTGAGCACTCTTTTTGGGTTTAGATCCCAAGGACATCTACAAAAGCAGACAAACATTATCTGTGTTATACAATCACTACTCCTGCTTTAGAGCTGGCCACTTAGAGTAGGCTGGATAATCACTGGGTGTTGCTGGTGCAGTTTGCAATAAACTGTGCTGGAAGTGCCCAAGATGGGACTCTGCTCTGGGTCTGAACTCTACAGCTCCCATGGCTTCCCTCAACTCCTCCAGCAGCTTCTCCCCATGCCACCCATGGGGTTATCTACCCCAAAGTGACCTGGCTGCTTGAATAAGGGAGTGCTGTGCTCCATCAGAAAGCACATTGGGAAAGGAGCTACTTGGAGAACATCCAGTGGTGTCTGGTGACAGAGATTTTGGTGTCTGTCCAGGCAAGGAAGAAGAGAAAATGACTCTACTTCTAAACAAATGACATAGATTTCTAGAGGCATCTGACTGCATAACAATGGTATGAGATACTGGGGCTTTGCTCTGCTTTCCTGCATACGTTTCTGTCTGCAAGGCTGAAGAGAAGTTTGAGTTCACTAGAACAGTTCTGTTTCCACAATAAAGAATCACATTGATTTTTTTGAGGCCTGGAGAGGTTTGTTTAAAGAGGTTCATAAGACTGTCTACAATTAGGTATAATGTTTGGTGTGTAGTTCTTAAATACAGTCAATTTTGCCAAACCAGTACTTAGCTTGTATTTCTATGAGAAAGTTGTTTGTGTTTAGTAGATGATGCAAGATTTTTTTTTTGTCCATCTCTAGAGCCACATTAAAACTGGAGCTTGTTCAGTGGCTATTTTTTCTTTTAAAGGCTGTATTATACAGGATGCAACACTGTCAACACATAGGGCATTTGCCACTTGTGTTCATTAAAGTTCTCATGGCACTTCTGGCAGGAGCTAGGTGGCTGGACTTCATGTCCTGGCTTGTACTCCAGTTTGCACTGGCCAAAATCCAGTATGAGTAATTATATTCTGCATGCCTTAATTCCTCCAGTAATTTCAATTAGAGTTAGTATTGTTCTTTGTGCCTGATACTAAAATGTTGTGTGGTGTTGCTGTGTGATTAAACTGTTGCGACATTCCATCCCAGGGGTAGGTAAAATGGTTTTGGCTTCACCCTTTGCAAAGCATTTCCTTGGGAAAAATGGGCAAAATAAGCATAAAAGATCACTTTTGTTTATCTGAGAACTGATGGCAAGGTTCTCTGCCTGTTTGCTGGTCTTATTTTATTTTTTTTTACACTAAAGCAAGGAGCGTTTGAAACTCAAGACGTGATGAAGAAAGCATAATTAGGCTTGTTGCTCAAGGTGTTCTAAAGGTTTTAAACCAAATTAAGATAATGTACCTTAATTGCATTTGCATAATGGACAGAGTTGAAATCAGGTCCCTTTTTTAAATGTCTGTGACTTCCTCAGCAGTGTGTGTGAGAGCCAAATTTCTACCTGTGGCAAAAAGGAAAACTGGAGCTAAGACTGCGTGGAGTTTGGTATGTGAGCAGGGTTCAAACGAAGGTGTCGTTGTGCTTGGAGCAGAGGGAGGCAGCCATCCTTATTCAGAGTGGTTACATGTTCCCATTTGGGATTTACCAGGTCCTTGATCTCTGAGATACTGAATGAGCTCATTCCATCTGACTGCACACTCAAATCAGGTCTGAACTGCAGAAGATAAAATCTGCTGCAGAGTGCATACCAGGTTTTTTTTTTCCACCCCACAATTCACCTGGCCCCAAGATGTCACACCTAAGCTGCATTAAAAAAAGCTTGGATGACTAAGAAGCATAAATAATATTACAGCAGTCTCCTGGAGTCAGAGGAGTCCCTGAACAAGGATAAATCACACGTATGTTAGTCCCCGAGCAGGGAACTGACCCCAGGGAACTGAGGGTACCTTCAAGTTCCCTTCATGGGCTGTCCCGTAACAGAATTGGCATGCTGCTTTTTAAGCCTACAAACCCAACTCGTTCCTGGAAGTAATGTCGATCCTCGAGGGGAAGAAAACCAATCTTCCTTGCTCCAGAAATTGTCCTTGGTATCAGATGTCAGTAGCTCCCCCTGAAGCAATCTCAGCAAGGCTGAGACAATCGACAGCCATGCATGAGCACATTAAAATACCATGAAAACCACTGTTAACTAAATGAAAATCTGTGGGTGCTGGGTGATATTTTAGAGGAAAAGGTTACCTTCCTAGGCTGATAACACAATGAGTCACTTGAACTGGTGGCTTTTGGGGTTAGTAAGAATCATTAAGAACAGTGTTTTGCATGAGGTGTTTCTTCTACCTCTTTTATAATTTCATAAGCTTTGCAAAATGCTCCTGAGCTGCAGTTTCTCAGCTTTAAATAATTCAGGACTGAAACCAGTGGACCTTACTAAGGCGAAACTCTTAATTGAAGTAAGATTTTTTTGCTTGAGCAGGTCAGGCTTGACTTTGAATTAAAACCTAGGACACTTGATAGGAAACAAGCTTTAAGAAAAAAAGAAAAACAGTTAAGATACTAGTAATAACTATTCTTTTAATAAACAAACATCCTTCCAACAAGGGCAAAATCACAACAGCTTATGAAGCACATGAATATGTCTATTCCTTCAAATTTTTCCTGCGTTTTGAAGATGAGCAGAAGGCACAAATGTTGTGCTGGTGTTCATAGATTGTCTTGCTCACTTGGTGTTTGTAGAGGGTCAGTAGGTCTCCAGTCCATGGTACTCGTTGTCCACCAAGACTTAGGGGTGAAAGCAGGGAGCTCTAAATTGGGAGTGGGTCTTTGGAAACGGTATGAATGATGTGTTTTAATGTGTCAAAATAAGGGCATAGATGAAGAATTCCCTTTTGTCAAAATCTCAGCAGCACTCTCAAAATGCCGATGGGATGATAACATGGATAAGCTAGATAGAAGTTCTTTATCACAGGAAAGTTTCTCACAATTGATGTTACTTAATAGAAGCTGTGCTTCAAAATATGTGTTGCCAAAATGTGACATATACTGGGGGGACTGTTCCTGCAGAAGAGAATTACGCTTGGGCCAATGACACTTTTTCTGAACATTCATGTATACATCCATATGAGATTTAAATTCCATTTGACTTTACTTTGAAACTTTAGAAACCTGTCTTTGTTTGAAGAGAGGCAAAAGCATTGTGGATAAAAGGGATTTTGGTTTTGTTCCTTCTTTTGATTTTTGGTTATTCTCTAGAGCCTTTTTTGAGTATAGCCTTCAGTAAGTCACATTGCTGGAGCTCTGCAGTTGCACGAGATGTGGTCAAAGCATGTTAGCCTGTGGAAGATTAACATAAAGCATTATCTGTTCTTCTGGACAGTTGTGACAACCTTATTTTCAGAAGTGATTTATGCGCAGCACATGCTGTGATTTGCTGCTTGGTAAGTAATCTGCAGCATTGATTCTTAAAATGCCTGTGTGTTTCTTAAAGAAAATAATCATTACTGTAAAGACTACAGCTGTAAAATGCAAGATTTCTTCTCGGGTAATTCAGCAGGTGCTGAACATGCTCAGGTTTGAGCTCTTAAGGGAAAAGAATATATGATAGTGAATCTATTTCAGAAGGCACCTTTAAGAAAAAAAAAACCATTGCTGCATTATTCTTTCAGTTGATAACTATTTCTGGTATATATCTCATCTGCCTGGTATATGCCATCTGTTTTCTTCCCAAGTTTAGAAAAATATATTAGTTACCCATCAGACTTTGAAAGTTTTAAACAGTGCCTTGGAAGCGCATGAAGGAAGTTGAAGTCATTGTCTTTTGGCTTTGAATTCCCCAGCTTCTATGTACAGTATATCAAAATAGCTGCTTTAAGGAAAAACATAACTACCACCTTGAGAAGTAAACTGAGTTAATTGTGGTATAGATAATAATCTATGTTCTGTATGCTGCAGATGTGAATTGTCAGAGGAAAAAGAAGATAAAGATGTCTATCATCAATAGGACTAGATCTCAGCTTATTTTTTTGCCTAATTTGCATATTAATGAAAGACAATTGTACTCTTGGACTTCATTGTAAGCTCGTATGCATCACCTTCAAAACAATTCATAGCACATATGTGGAAAGAAAACCTGTATAATTTCACTGCTGCTTCAGCTTGGCCATGTCAGCCTGACCTTCAGTCACTGTCAATTGTTCCATTCAGACCAATCAATGAGAACATTATTAGTAACAGTAAGTGCTCGCTTAGGACACATCAGTGTGGTGTGATTAAGCTGTCAGTGCAAATAGACACAACTGCAGCTGTAGGTGCAAGGAGGTGGCCTTGGATTGGTCCTGGATGGCAGGAATATTTAAATCTCTTCTGTAGACTTAGGCATGTAGGTATTTCCAAAGTAAGCATGTAGAAAGGGTAGTGAACTGAACACCAGAAATAAGAAGATGGTCTGTTGAAAAAACTGCATGTGAAACTTGAATGACAAAGAGAGCAACGTTAGCAACCTACTGTCAATCAAAGTGGTGGATTTAAATTCTACTCCAGATTAAATTCAGGTCTACGTCATGCCATTATTTGCATGTTCCCACTACTATAACACAATTACTTTCAAAGAGTAGCTCTCTCTTCTTGAATCTGTACTCAAACTTTGAGTCATCTGCTGATAGAAACCTCTCAAAACTGTCATCCATCCTGGGAGGAGGGCAGAGCATTTGCCTGAGCTGCAAGGAGGACATGCTGCACTTCAATGCAGGCTCTCACTGGAAGGCTTGGACAGGGTCTGTGTTTCCCAGATAGCTTTTCTGAACAGTCATCAGCTGGAATCCAGCTGGAAAATAGGATTGGAAAGGATCCAGCTTCACAGGTGCATCTGCAATGTGCAGTGCTGAATGCAACCTTCCTATTTTTTCTGGCTTCTAAAAGGTGACTGCAACCCTAATGATGACTGCCTCTCTTGCCCTGCACTTCCAGGTTGCAGAGGACATGCTGTTTCTTCTGGGCCATGTCTGTCCTGGTCACAGCTCTTAGTGTTCAGTCTTCCTTTAGGACCCTCCATCTTTCCTGTTTAATTACTACCAAGAGACTTTCTTGTCTCCTCTCCATGCTGGTCAGTGAGGTCTTTTGCTTCCTGTGAGAAGCCCAGGTCAATAAAAAGGTAACAGACTGACTCAAAGCAACCATTAGGAAAAAGGGTAAGTTTTTCATCAGCTGACAAAGGAAGCCCACCTGTAGGAGTGCTGCATGCTGCTTACACCTTCCTTACCACAACTCTTTTCAGGACAAGTGACAACAGGCACAAACTGCAACACAGGAGGAAAAACTCCTTTGTCAGGAGACTGCCCGAGCCTGGAGAAGGCTGCCCAGAGAGGTTGTGGAGTCTCCTTTTCTGGAGAGATTCCAAACCTGCCTGGATGTGATCCTGGGTAATCTGCTCTGGGTGATACTGCTTTAGCAGAGAGGTTGGATGAGAGTGATTTCCAGAGGTCCCTTCCAACCCCTGTCATTCTTTGAAAAGGGTTGCTGAGAAGAGGAGCCAGGGGATCCAGAGGAAAGAGAAAAGTAGAGGAAAGAGAAAAGTAGAGGAAGGAGAAAAGTAGAGGAAAGAGAGTTCTTGGCCTTGTTTTTTGTGCACATGTATGGTAGAGAATAGTAAAATTGGGGGAAAAAAATGCGCCCAAGGTGAAATGTTTGAAATAGTTGAGAATTTCATTTAAAACCTTCTTTCGGTTTCTTTGATTGAGCTGTCGTAGGCGGGTCTGGATCCAGTTAAGGATCTATTTTGATGCCTCCTTGTGAACAAATACTATTTCTGGTGTTTGTCTTGATCAGGATGCATGCCAGCACTCCTGCTGCTCAGCTTCTCACACTCCGCTTCGCTGTGGAGCATCGCTCATCTCTGGGAAGGGTTACGGGTTGTTCTGAACCCTCTTACACTTGTAGATGAAGTGCTAGCCAACCTTGATTGCCATTTTGTTTATTGTGAGCTGAAGCAATGGAAGGCCCCTTCCTAAAACACAGCAGTACACTGCGATCACCAAAGGACTCTGCAAAATGAGGATTTCCGAGGGATTGATGCACCAAATACAAGAATTGCATCACTGTTGAGCTGTGACTGAGTGGGACTGTGTTTTTGGGACAACCAGATGAAACAGCAACACTAAAAAGCAGGGGACTGTGGTGAGAGAAAAGCCAAGAGTAAATATTTGGGTTACGTGCTGGCTGGCAGAAGAGCAATAAGGTGATGCCTTCTTTCTGTGCCCATAGAAATAGGGATTGTGAATAAATACGATGTATTAAAGGGATTCTAGAGTTCCTCTTGAGATCATCTCTCTTGCTGGAATTACATCTGAGATGTTTGATTCAGAAGGGATAACATTCCTCTTTGGCACTAGTAAATGACAAGTGCAAGCTCCATCTGGTTTGTCCAGCAGCACCTCAGTTCTCATTCCACAAGGACCGAGGTACTTCTGTGAATGCAGGTTACTGCAGCACCATGGCTCATCTTGAGTTCCTGAGCCATGGTTCAAGTCTTCTGCCTGCCCTTTTCCAGCCTTAGAAAAGAGACCCCCTGTTCCACTGCCAGCTCCCTTCCTTCCAGCACTGTGGGTGTCTCACAGAAACGCAGGTGTCCATCCTTGGACACTATCAGCTTTATTTTCATGGTGATATTAACCTCCATCTCGCTCTGCCTGCCTGTAAGGTGGGTAAAATCTGTTGTCACTCCCACACTTGCTCTGTGTGATGGAGAGGAGTTTGCCCCCGGGTGTTGGTTAAGGGTCTCTCACCAGAACAGTTATTTTGTCCAAAGCCAGGGCTAACCTTTGCTCCCCTGTTTCATGACCTCTGCTGGTCACCTGGGCTCTGCTCTGCTTTCCTAGAACTGTTGCTTCCTGCCATTTCCTTTCCTTTTATTACTTGAAACAAAATAAGCCAACCTCCTCTCCCCAAAGCCCCAGGCCTCACCAGCAGGTATCCTTCTCTATTCCCTTTTCTTTGCTGTATTTCACTCCAATTACACTGGAAATGTGGTTTCTCTTTGAAGTTCCCTTTCTGCTTGGCTCTCTATTGACTGTCCCCCATTGTTGTGTATCATCAGCAGATCTGACAAGTTCACAGCTGGTTTCTCCACTGTAGTTGCTGCTGATTAGAAACAAAAAGGGGCCTTGCTGAACCTTCCCCCTCTACTTCTCTGATTGCCCTCTCCTGCAGCCTGTATTCTCAGGGTTTCTTTTGGAGGGAGTCTCAGCCGTGGTTTGTCTTTTAACAGAAGCACAGAATACCAGATTGGAAGGGACCTCAAGGATCATCTGCTTCAGCCTTTCATGGGAAAAGCACAGTCAAATAGGTCAAGAGGTTTTGGTTACTTCACTCCCAAAAATGAGGGGGGGAGGAGACATCCTTTCAGCTCTCCTTAGGATTCCAGCCCAATTTTGTGTGCACACACCCTAACACACACCCCCATGCACCCCATCAGTTTGGTCAGGCAAGAAAATACCCCCTTAGTTGGACTTGTAGGACGTACACCCCATCCCCATCCTTCAGTGTGCTGTGAACTACAGGTCCTGAAAGAAGTGGGTGATGCTGCTGTGTAGTAGAGAGCTGGAGTGAGCAAGCCACCCTGGAGCTGGAGAGGTGAATATGCTCCTTAAATTTGCTTTGGGAAAAGTCAGGCTAATTACAGCTCTGTAGGATCCTTGAGGAAGGAGCTTTGTCCTGGTGGAGGTGCCTGCTTGAACCTTCCTCTGCTTGGCAGCTAGCATTTAACACGGGCAAGAGAAACGCCTTCATCTCTAAACAGGCAGAGAGAGAGAATGTATTCATTTTCTGTATTGTTTGGGTTTTTGTTACTTTGCTGAAAGTGCCCACAAGGGGCCAGTCTGCTGATTACTTGGGGATGCAGACACTTCCCGGGGGGAGCTGGAAGGAGACCCTCCAAACTCTGGGCACACGTGGGGTGCGACTTTGCAGCCGTTTGCAGGAGAAGCATCTGCTCCTTGCCTGAGCTCCACTGACTGAGACACACCAGTGGGAAAGGTTCACTAGATTATTGTTTAAAGCCACCAGCCTCCTCTACCATCTAGTCCTTTCCTTATCGTGTAGCTTTGTGGTTTTAATTAATATTATGATTATACAGCAGACATGCTTCTAGAGCGTCTGTTGCTGTGGCAGCTAGACACTTTAATTACGGAGATTAAAACACAAATCAAGGACAATACAGAGTCGTTATGATGATAATTACCAGATTTGAGTATTTGTAGAAAACTGGCCACTTGAGCCATTGAGGTTAATGGACAAACACATGCCACTGGGTCTCTTCTGGAGACCAGCATCCAGCAGCCTGGTTGAGACAGGAGGAGAGAGTGTGGAGGCCACCTTCCTGCTGGCACCTTCCTCAAGTGTTTGAGCTGCTGGAAGAACTGATATTTTTAGCCTACGGGGTGACAAGTCTGCTCATCCAGGGTCAAGAACCCACTAAGGGCTTCAATAGGTTTATTCTGTTATTTTACAATAAGTTTTGTTTAATCCTGAAAAAAAAAAAAAAAGTTTCCTCATTTCTTAACCAAAATGAAAATGCTGGAGGAAGGATTTTTAGTATTTACTTAAAGGAACCCTGAAAATTTATGTCATGTTTAAAAATTTAAAATATTCATATAAGGATTTTTGCTTTTTTTAGATAATGAGCTGTTTGATGGGTTGAAACAGTTTTGTATGTTTAATACAAGTTTGGGAATATTTTCGTCCATCTCTGGGTGCGTTTCTAATTTGAGAGGGACTAAGAGGAAGATTGCTTGAAATAATTTATCATTATGCAGTATGATATTATTACATTATTACATGAATTATTATGAAATAATCACTGTATAATTTAGGCTGGCAGATGCAGCCCAGAAAGCTTTCAGAAGGCTTATGAATACTCACCAGCCTCAAAATAGGGTTAAAATCTTTGTTTTCAGTTATTTTTGTTTTACAAAAAGAAATCTGTAGTTTAAGAATCTTTGTGTATTGCTCTTGTCAGCTTGTAGTACCTTCCTTCTCGACATGTGAATATATCTGTTCTTTCCACTAGATTTTGTGCTTCCTTGCTTGTGTGTTCACTTTTTAAATAGAAGGAACAGGATATTATCTCCTCTTAATTCTGGGCTCAGAGGTCTGTGACAGATCTGTTGTTATTGTCAGGATGCTGGTGCAGTGGTCACTGGGAGGTGTAAATGCTGCCCCTCTGAATTCAAAGGTCCCTGGTACTTTGGTCGCACGCTCCCTGATTTTGCCACCGTGCATCCTTCTACATCGTTGCCAAATCCCACTTGTCTCATGCTGTCACTCTGGGAGGGAACTCAGGGGCTTAATCATATTAGAAACACGGCAGGTTAAACTCAGAAAGGGGAACTAAAAAGGGTCTCTCCAAAAGGTTTTCTGAGTGTTGAAAAATCTCCAAGTCATCTGCTGCCAGGATTGCTAGACACCAGGGGATTGTCACCTGCAGTGCAGTAAAGGGAAACATTTCTTTTCTGAAACAATACAACACCATATTCTTCCTTAACTAGGCAGAAATAAGGGGCTACCAGCAGGAGCTCACTATAAACCTACAAAGAATGACAAATAAACCAAAGAGAAGCAACAGAGTATTTGTGGTCGTTTGCTGTTTGTCTCCCTGGAGAGCTGCAGGGATGCTGGGTGTGAAGGTGGGAACAGCAGCCTGAGCACCATCCTCCCTTTGCTGTCACCTCTCTTGATCTAAAGGATCCTTCCTAAATACAGTCTTGATATGAGGGAGAGCTCAAAGAAAGCACAGAAAGTGCTTCCCAACCCCGTTCCCTTCCTCCCTGTATTTGCCATTTGTGGGAAGGAAGCCAGATCTCTAATTGTTGCTCTAATGCTCGTCCCCATGGATCCTCTTAGGGAAAAGAGCTTAGTTCCATGGGTTTTTTTTACAAATTGTCAGCAGGAGTGGGGTTTTACTTGCAATTGAGGGAAGGCTTTGAGGAACACAGCTAGATTTTGATACTGTGGTCTCTCCAAGGGATTGGACGCCTGCCTACTTACAGCTGGTGAAACAGGGGCTCTTCAGGCCATACAATACAACTTTACCTTGTGCAGGATATTTCATTTTTGTGTATCTCCAACTGCACTGTAGAGTTACATTTTTAGCAGGAATATCTGAATTTAGAGCTAAGCACAAGCATGGAGTGCTGCATAAATTAAAAGCATAAAGAACTGAAAGAGAAAGAGCTTGCAAGATAGGGCCAAAGAGAAACCCCTTTCATATTAGGTTTCATAGAAGGTGGTATCGCTGTGCCAAAGAGGTAAAAAAGATCATTTGACTGTATGGCAGAACCTAGAAGGAAATGTTGTACTCTGTGTAGAAGAGTGGTGGGAAGCATCATCTGTGTCCCTTGGTGATGGGGAGTTGACAAAGGTGGAGAAGGAGGCAGCTGAGTTTTCCAAAATGTTCAAAGACGTTCAGTCCTGTGACTCAGACTCACGCTGATGTTCACGCTGCCTCTTGCCAGCTGAGCAGAGGTATCTTTGTGCAAGGCTTTAGCCTGCAGCAAACCCAAATAATTCAGCTCAGTTCTGATTTGCAGTGAAAAAAGTTCAGTGTGTTTCTCCATATCTTGGTGCGTGAGCAGTTACTGGTTTCTGTGGGCACAGTGATGCAGTTTTTTCCTCATTTTCAATGAGGATTTAACTAGCAGCTTGTAAAATCTCATTGTCCAGGGCAATGGGATGAAGAGGGTTGTACGGTTTGGTTTTGGTAGGGAGATAGTTTTGAACCAGACCATGCTAAAGGAGGAGGGGTGCTGTGGAACAGCCTGATGACTGTGGTGAGGCTGGACTCCTTGATTGTCTACAGGAACATCAGTGCAAGGAAACTCTGGGAAGGCCCTGGAACAATAAATCTAAATACCCAGTTCAAAATACAGCCAATGTACAGAGTAAGATTTGGTAGATGTGCTGTTGAAATAATTGCATACAGGCCTTTCCAAAATGATGTCCCATAAGTAAATTCTTTTGTTCTTTGCCTGAGTTTTCTACAGCATACTGTCTTCTCTATTGGCTGCATTGAGCTGTTGGCATCCCGACATCCTTGGCTCTGGGACTTTTGGAGTAGACCAATGTTTTCCATTTGCTGAGGGGACATACAGGAGCTGGTAAAAACAGCTCCCAAGGGATGATTCTGTAGATTCTCCATGCAGTGTCTTAGTTTTTAAGTGTGATGGATCACTAATGGTACTGGTGGCATTAAACCAATTAATAATAGAAAAACCAATAAAATGTTGCATTCCCCTGAACTTAATAGAGGCTTTGTCAAATACTTCAGTAGCACCGGGATTTCATCCTTATTCTTTAAACATTTAAACCCTCTGAATTGCAGTTTTAAATTATGTTAGTTAAGAGCTTAACAAATCCAGGTATTTCAGATCAGCAGGTACATGTGAGTGTGTGCTCACACTGTGTTCCTGTGGATGCTCACTGTGTGTGCAAATGCCTCTCGTTACACCACACATACATATAGATGTATATGCACATCTGCCTATGATAGATCCTTTATTACCATCCCAGATTTGTCAGAGACCATTGGACAGCTTAATTCAGTAGTAGTAGTTTCTTTTCATTAACAGTCTTGTTAATTTGGGAGGCAGTAGTCACTAGAGTACAGTGTGAAAACAACAGTCTTGGATCTCAAGTGTTAGAAGTTGTTGGTGTTTGCAGATCCCCAACTCAGTCTGAATTTATTGATGCTCCTGTGGCACTGGGCACTGAACGTCCCCAGCGGGATCTATCCCTTCATTCCTCCCTTAAAGACAGTATTCAGAGGGAGCCCCAGGTGCCATCCCTGTGAGCTGCTAGAGTGCCTCTTTTTGCTACCTCCCTCTTGTATCGTGGCATACCTAAAATCAACCAATTCTGAACCTTATCTGCCTTCAAGATTTTTTTTGTGTGAAGAATACCCAGACTGACATTTGCTACTAAAGTTTGACTCCAGAAAATCAATTCTGCTACTACTGGAGTAGAGTGTCCACGTCCACTCTGTGTATACAGGGAGAAGGAAGGTAAATCTTGTAGTCCAGATGTACATCCTGCTTCAGCCAACATCTGTCATCTCTCAGACACGACATGTGCCTCTATTTCATTCAGCTCCCCTCAGCCCTTTAACAATGCGAGGCCTAATTTTGCTAAAAAGTGTGTCATTTCTTCAGTGTTTTGGGGGTTTGAATCTAGGACAAGAGTATCAGCAGAGAGCAGCAGGTACAAATATTCAGCCTGTATATCTTATCAGATATTCAAGAATGCAGTAAGAAATGTCAGAGAGAGCTTTCTACAAAATATTTAATTAACAGCAACAGCTACAGAAATGAAAAACAACATCCAGGCAATTACAGTGTTCAATAAAGCAGCTCTCAGAGGATGGAGCAGCAACGGATTAGTGACTGACTGGCATTTAAATATGTTATCAACCAGTTAGGGAGACCAGAGTAAATTTGCTCCCCTGGGGATCAAGCTAGTAGAAGTATTATAACTATATTATTGTTTCTCAGGGCAATCAATTGAATTATATGGTGCAGTAGTCTGGGATGTTTGGCTGTTATTCCAGCAGCTGGTTACGTGATTTGTTTCACTGGGCATTAATACAATGTGCTGGGTGAGAGACTTCTGTCAGTTTGCAAACAGCCTTTTCGTGTTCAAAATCAGCAACGGCTCCATCCCACTTCTGGCTTTTAAATGCAGAGTGTGCTGGAAACTCTGTAATTTATAAAAGTGGTGGAATATGCTAATCTTTGGACTTGAAAATAGAACACAATGAAGAATTTATGTTCTCCTTACCTCCAGGGCCAAATATATGCTGAGAAGGCATAATTAGTCTTGCACCTAGCTACCAAACTTGCATCACCTTCTTTTCTGATGATCATGACAAAGCATGGATAATTTCACTGTTTGGGGATTTTTGCTGTTAGGGATTTTACATTTAAAAAAATGGGAGCCCTAGAACAAATAACTGTGCTCTTAGTATGATGAATGAGATAAAATGACATGAGCTGAAGCCGTACTTCATTGCAGGCTAATGCATTCCCTTTACACAGACATACAGTCTTGATGGTGCAAACTGCCCATTTCATGATGAAGCTGTACAAGAAAGGCATTCTCCAGGGTACACAAGTACACGTGTAGTTTAATTTCTAATTGCATCTTGTGGTTGAGTCCACTGCTTCTCTCTGTCTCTTGGTAGAGTACAGGGATGCAAAGGAACTCGTAGGGAGTTGGCAATTTGCAAAGTTGGACCTAATAAATAGTGTTTGTATTGATTTACGATTGATGCTGAGAAATTTGGCAAGTAAATGAAAATGAATCAGCAGCCCTTCAATAAATAACTGGTTGAAACCCCACAGTGTATGAGCCAAGGGATAGCAAGCCAAAATGATTCAGTAAGGGATCTACATCTCTTTGATATTGTTCCTTCTTCCTTTATAGCCGCAGGGCTGCCTAGGATGGCCTGTTGAGCCACTATTGTAACAGACTCTTTTTCATAAGGAGACACAGAGCAGCTGAGAACAGCTTGTTATTTTTTTCTCCTATTGCATTTATATAGATTCATTTTCCCCCACGGCCCCTTTCTTCTCAGTTTCTCTTCCAAAGGTGAGAGCATTCTTTGCTTTGAGGACGCTAGGAGCCAATATAATGGTCCAAGACAGAGCAGCTACCAAAAGACACCACTGTGAATGATTTCTTTCACTGTAAGTGCATGTTATTGGTGGTTGGAGGTGAGGAAGAGCCCTGGGTAAGTCAACCTGTTGAAAACCCAGGTGTCTTGGAGCCCTTGGAACAGCTAAACATTTTTCCATTAATCGTGTGCTTAACTTTAGAAGAAAAGACTGCCATTAAATCACAGAGGAGGCTAAGTAACTTCAATAACTGCCATTAAATCACAGAGGAGGCTAACTTCAATGCAATTTAAAAATATTTATCTAAAGACTGTGAACCCCAGAGCAATATAGTCAACAAGATAAGACATCAGTATGAGCACAGTTATGTTCATGGACAGACACAAAGACAATTACAGATGTGCTAGTAAAGCCCACTTTGAATGACTTGCAGAAATCAGGTGTCCCAGGTGCAATGCTGGTTACATCCAGAGCAGGTAAATTGGGCAGGATGGTGTGAGCCAACTAGCAGGAGAGGAACTAAAGCAGAGTTCTGTTGCTCACTGCTGACCAGCTTGTCGTGAAGAAAAGAGGAGTATCGTCTGTTGCCTTCCTTATCTTGCAGATGCCAAGATATAAAATACATTACTGAGTAAGAAGTCCTTCACTGAAAAGGACCACGTGCTGTATGTTGTAGCTGAGAAGTGGGACCAGCTGCCCTGAGACGTTGCTGCTGGAATGAAATTCTGGATGAGATAAAGAACCGACTGAAGAAAACACATTTGTCACCTCTGTTCCCATTGCACTGGCTGCTGAGATGTTTTGAGAGCTCCCAAGTGCCCCTCAGTAGTCTCTGAGGGGAAACATCTGCATGTATATGGGGAGAAGGAAGGTAAGAGGTTCACCACTGAAGCAAGGAGAGAGGGGCAGTGGTCAGGCAGGTGAGAAGCTCATAGAAAAGCTGTTCTATGCTCACAGTCCTGGTGGAAAGGGGCAGTGTGGATCCACTCTTACAAAGATACTTTGGAGACAGTTTGCCAAAGGAACAAATTCTCACTGTGAAAATTATGAGGTGCCCCTCTAAAGCTAAACATTAAGGATCAAATTGCTTGAAGCTCACGTGGTTTTCTCCATTACCCCTGTAACACAGGGGATTGAGGGAAAGCAGAACAAGGAAAAGAAAGATGTTCTGACTAACAGAAGCTTGAAGTTAATTAATGCTCAGAAAGTGGTTTGAAGATGAAAAGCACTGCTGCTAAGTGTTATTAATAGTGGAGTAACCCTGCTGTTAATTATAAATAACAATAACGCTATGGAGCGTGCTACATGCAAAGATCTCCAAATCCTTTTGAAATCTGAACCACTGATTGATTCTGATCCTCTAAATGGGAAGAGTGAGGTGGGGAGGGATGTGACGACATCTTTGGGTGAGGTGTTAAATACAGAAGTAGAGTTGTCCAGGACTGCCATCCAGATCTCAGGCTTGGATTTTACAGGTTGAACTCCTGCAGACTGTTCCCCAGCCCTGCAGACACTGTGCAGCAGAGCCCAACCTCTGACTTCTCTTGAGTTACACTGGAGTGTCTAATTGTGCAGAGTATTACCAATGAGCTGAGATGTGTTTCTATAGTTTTAGAAAGTGCAAGGAATCCTTGCGGAGTCTGAAGCTGTATAAAATGGACAAAGCAATCTGGCTCAGATGCAGTAATTCCCCTGAAAGCATCCCTGGGATTCCAGTCTTGATGTACGTGTGGAAAGAAAAACATTCAGTATTGCTGCTTCTTGCCACTGCTTTGTTTTCAGCACAAAGTGATACCAGGCTGATCTCTCACACAGAGCCTTCCTAACTCAGCCTGGTGCTTATTCCTAGAGTTCTCAAAAATGAAGTCTGCAGAATGAAGTCACTCAATCAGGGCTGAGGGAACAGTGACTGAATTTCAATCAGAGATGTTAATCTCACCCAAAGACCCTCTTGGTTTTGGGGAATGACAGTGTGAAAGTAAAATAAAGAGAACCAGCTCCTACCATAAAAAGAGCATCTCATCTAGGTCTTGCTCTCTCTCGTTTTTCATGGCTAATAGACGTTTGCTGCTGTATTAGTTTGGCTCTCATTTCATCAGAGCCTGTTTAAATGAGGATTTTTAGTTCTCAAACTAATCTTTCTCTGTGAAGGAGGGTTCATTTGTATGCCGTTATTGTCATTAACAGTGTAATCTCCAGTCTTAATGTTAGTGTGTCTATTTTGTACTTCCTTAGGGTAGCTGTGAAGTACTTCTCCACTAACCCACGAGTGCCTCTGTTTTCACATCTTCCTGAGGACTATAGTGTATTGTGATCTTCTGCTAAGAGAGGAGATTAGCTGAATCACAGCAGTCTCCCAAGCAAGAGATATGACACTTCCTTTTTCTTTTTCCTCTTTGGCTGATGTTATAAGCTTGTCTTTTTATACTGGGAATAATCACTTTGTGTTGTTCTTTTATTATTGCCATTTCTGCTCTAAGACTTCTAACTGCAGAGTCCTAAAGCGCTTCCTTGTTTCATCTTCATGGCCATTCAGTGTGTTTAATGGGCTTACGAGCAAATCAAGACTTCCATCTTCCTTGAATGGAGCTTTTGTTGGAGTCAATCTGCTTGCACAACTGGGATCACAGGTGTACGCAACCTTTCAAGTGGTGGTTCTTGTACTCTAGCCCAAATTTGCCCAGATGTTATTTTGAGAGCAATCAGAGTTATTAACGTGTAGTTCAGCAAAATGTTGACAGAATAGAAAGCATAAAACACCTTGCGCTGAAATTCCAAACCCAATTAAATGGGCTAATTCACCTACTGCTTAATTGGCTGGAAGCCATGTGAGTAATTACTCCACTGACATCTTCCAAAATGATATTCTTAATTGTTACATTTATTTGCATCACAATGAAATAACCACATCTCAGTTCAGCACAGCTCGGCTCCCCATCTCGCAGCAGCCTCACGCCAGCGTAAGGGAAGCAGCAGTTTTACATTTCACAGAGTTGCCTTCCTGAAAACGTCAACTGGGGAGGTAGCAAAGCAAGGCCACTAGGGAGATGGGCCAGGAGAATGCAAAGTTGGTCTGTTTATTCTTGAACATATGTAGCTTGTTATTGTACTACGTGGTGGCTTTTATTGTAGCACGCTGCGGAAGACTCCTTGTTTTCTTTTTTTTCCCCCCTCTCCGTTATTGTTCACTAAAATGTATGAATGTAGCAGGGCAGTGCTATATTGGTTGTGCTTTCAGACTGCAATATAATATCACGCTCCAGAGATGTGGTGTTTCTGTTTGCCATCATAAATTTATTTTGTATTTTCTTTCCTTCGTAAAATATACTCCTACTTCTTTATACAAATAATGTCATTCCAAGGAAAATGTATGCAGAACCACTTTACAGAAAACCTCTATAAGCACTGTTTGGTCTTGCTGTGTAGATCTACTCTCTAATTGCTTTGAATTTACTTTATTGCAAGGCTGGGGATTGCTTTGAAGTGATTATGAAAGAATAAGCAGGCTTCTGCAAAGGGAATTTAGGAAAGAAAAAGCTTTTAAGAAATCCTATTTTGAAGTTCCAGTTCCAGAGGGTCCCTGGTTACTGAGATGTAATGCCAATGCATTCCCTTCCCTTCCTTCTCTTTAACAGTGTGCTCTTCTTCATTAATAAGTCTTACACTGGCATGAAAATTGTTTCTTGAGATCATTTTCCAGCCATGTCATTTTCTTGTAGGGGGCCGCAATATTACTGTATTTATTGGCTTTTTGAAAATCCTTTATATACATTCAGGAATATTTTCATCCATCTCACAAGAGCTTTACCCAATTCTAACCCTGTTCCAGAACACAATAGGCACATGATGGGTTTGCTGGCTGCATGATATCTTCTTTCTGAAGTACATGACTTAGCTACAAAGTTCATCCGAGTGTCTATTTGACCAAAATAAATTGAATACTGAAAATAAGAACATAGATGGAGCAGGCTTATGTTATTTAAAAAAATAAATAATGGAATAATAAAAAAGGGAGTGAAGATTTGGACTCAAGTTTTTTACATTTATGAGCAGTCTGGAGACTGTGGTAAATGCTGCTAAGTCTGATGGGAATAAAAGGGAGGGGTCATATCAGAGATTTCTGTAAAAACCCCAAAGCAGCTCCAGCCTTTTTCTTATTTATCCCAGCATGAACATTAGGGGATGACAAAGAAGGAACAGAAATCAGACCTGGGTTGTTTTCTTCAGGCCTTAAGAACAGCATGATTCCCAGACAGCATTCCCTTTTAGAAACTCTCTGAATTCATTTATGAATTGTTTATTTATCAACAAACTCAGAATTTTCCATCCATGCGTACAAGACTTGTTGGTTTTCTGATGCAAAGCTAATAACGTCTGCTCTTAATTAAACATTAATAGTAACAAATGGCTGCCTATCAGGTTTTTATGCCCTGTCAATCTGTGCAGTATCTGAGCATCTTCTGGAAAGCAGATTTCTCACTCTGCCTCACTTAGGGTGCCCTGAACCCAGCACTCACAAAAGCATCACTCTTAGAGGCTTGCCCAGGGCTCTCTGGTGCTGGACATTTGGAAAATGAGTCCCCTACATTAACTGCAGGAATGAGGAGAAATAGAGATAAGCCCACTGCCCTGTGGTGCCTCGTGCTTGGATAGAACTCATCTGATCCTGATTTGGGTCTCCTGTGTGGTGGTGAACCCAAAGGAATGATATGCAGCTCTAGGTCCTTTTGTAAAAACTTGTCTTAAAAGTGGATGTTTGGGAAAAATATTTGGGAAAAGATGGGTCTGCTAATAATGTGAAAATTGCCAGCATCACTGGCAGTCCCACAGCAGGTAAATAAAGAGAGTAAAACTGATGGCGTAGAAGGAAGTGAAAATTTTTGTAGTGTATTATTTAAGCATTAAATTGGTGGTAAGTCAGAGTTTCTGGTAAAAATGTGCTCCTATTTAGGGCAGCCTATGGAAAAGCTTAAACGTGTGGGAAGTGGTTTGTAAGCCGTGTGGCAGCTCTTGCCTTGGTGGGGGAAATTCTGCTTGTCCAACTTGGTTTGGGCTGTTGCCTCCTGGGTGATCTCTACTTGACTGGTTCTCCATTGATTTTTTCCCTGCACTAGGCACCTTTTCACCTTCTCATTTACAGTCCTTCTCCACAGAAGTCAATCAAATGCTCTTACCTATAACTCACTTCAAACACTTGCTAACTTCAAAAAAACACCAGTTCAAAGAACTCCGGTTTATTTGCTGGTTTTTTTTTTTTTTTTTTGCAGTAGTTACAGCCTAAATAATTAGCTAATACCTTTTAAATATGTGTTTTAAAGATTATGGTTTAAATCCTCAAACTGTGTCATCATTTAGAAACAAGAGTCCTTGAAATTGCAGAGCAAGCAGAAATTGTGGGAAGGCTCCAGATGGTCCAGTTTGCTGTTTATTTACAGTAAACTGGATCCTCCCCTCATCTTTTATCTCAGAAAAACACAGACGATTAGCACAAGGGGAGGGGCTTTCTGGGAGGTAGCTGAGTCCTTTTACCAACCTGCAAGTGAAAAAGCCACCTTGGCTGAGGCCCTAAAATCAGATGGGAAAGCCCAGTGACCATTGAGTTCTTGCCTGCACAGGTGCCCTGGGCAGTGTGGCCATTCCCATGGCCACAACATCTGTGTCACATCACCCCAAGCCAAGGGAAGAGCTGCTGGTGGGGCTCTGTTAGTAAGAAACCTCTGAATCTTTTATTAATATGTTTTTTTCTTCCCTTGTCTATTTGTTTTTAGGATCTTAACAACAGTCTTTTACTATTTTACTATCTGTGTCTTTGAAGGTAGGACTACAAAAGAGATTTGAGTGAAATATTTGGGATATTTGCAACTCTCACATCTTTTGCGTGGCTCAGCTCTGCTTTCTGATCTTTCCCAGATAGTTTTCACCCATCACAGATGTTGCCCTAAATCAGAAGAAAGCCCTGTTGTCCATCTATGTTGAGATCTGTAAAGAACATCTTTTTTGGGTCTCCCGCTACATTTTTTTTGTCAACTGTGTTTTGCTTGTCTGCTTGTTTGTGCTCCAGCTGGGCCTTCTGTGCCTTGTACAGAGCAGCAAACCCTGCCAGCACATTACATTATTTATAAGGCAGAGATGCTATCAGATCTCACTCAGGTTGGAAGAGACTCTGCTTTCAAATAATTATAGAATTTACATTTATGTAGTGCCTCTTAGGGAGACCTTGAAGTGCTGTGTCAAGTGTCAATATGAATCCAGGACTGTTAGTTCATTGCTGAGTAGAAATAAAATGAGTTGGAGTGGGGTAGGGGAGTGAACGCCCCACTGGTGGCCAGCTGCCAGATGTGGCAAGGAGAAGTTAGGTGGAAGATAAAACTATCTAAACTTAGGCAAAAGAAGCAACCTGTAGAAAGGGCACTGGGCTCATGAGGACTCTACTCATGGACTCTGGGCATATGACCAGTGTGGATGGAGTCCCAGTTTTATTTTTTCATCTAAAAGAGTTCTTAATGGTTACCTTGTTCTTCACAGAAAGCAAACTGGGACTTCAAGTCCAGTCTACAAGGCGGGAATGAGCCATCATCTGGCTCTGAAAGAAAAGAGGGCTTGACGTGGCATGGGGTGAGTTCAGGTGTACACCTCCAGGTCAATCCCAGCCACTCACATCTCGACTGTTCCACATCCCATCTATTGGTGTCATTTTCCAGTTTTAGCCATGACTTGCCATGTTTCTGGCTTCTCAGCGGGGACGGGCACAAGCTGCAGTTCCCTCCGAAGTTCATTTTATCAGGATGTTTGTAACATATGCCTGTCTCTAGGAATGTGTTTGTTGGAAGGAGCATGTGCTGGAAGGATGCAAAAGATCCATATTTTAAGCATAAAGCCTAGGGAAGAACTTAATTTTAGTGCATTTGCCAGTGGAAGAAGAACTGTACTTGTTCTTGCCTTGGCACAACACAGCGCAGTAGTTAAGCAGTTTGGAAAAGTTGTTTAATTTAGTGGAGAGGTCCCAAGTGGAGAAGTCACTTTTTTCTTTTTCTTTGGAAAATCAGTCTTATCCAAGAAGCTTTTAAAGAAAAATTAAAAAAGCAGGGCTGGAGAGCCCAGGAATGTCTGGAGTGGGATGTCAAGCCAGGAGCTGGTAGGGTGTGATGGGAGAGAAACTGGACTCCTTTTTTTTCACTGCTCCACTCTTGTGTTACCACAGATTATCTGAGCTTGGGTGCCTTTATCTGATGTGATGGAAACTCATTTGGTTACTGCTTTTTGAAGGTTTATATGCTGTGGCTGGTATAAAAGGTCTGGATTTAAGATTGTGAGGGACCTTTGTGTTTGGTGCAGCACAAAGAAATATGAGGGACACTTTGAGAAGATGAAGGAGTCTGGGCGCTCCAGGCTGAAAAGATGCAATTTTGAAAGCTGGCTAAATGAGCTATGGTATTTTTGTTGATAATTTCTGATCAGATTTATAACCAGTGGCTTCTTAAGGCATACAGAACTCCCCAGCTCTGGAAATTAATATTGTGCTGATGGACCTGCTTGAACAAACATAATAAAAAATGTGCTCTCTGTCATGGCATGCTGAAAAAGCAGATGGCAGTCGGAAGCTGAGCAGCATACAGAAGTTTGAAATTTTAAATTAAATCAATTTGAAGCTTTGTTTGTGCCTAAGGCAAGCTTTCCCCTCAGATGAAGGAGAGTGGCTAGCTGAACTCTTTTACATGAGCTGTGGTTTTGAAAAGGCTGCTGCAACATTTGAAATCCGCTGTGATCTACCCCATTGTATTAGTCTGGGCTCACAGTGGGGCAGGAATAGGAAATTCAGAAATAGGAGACTGGTCCTGAACAGGAAGCCTTTCCAAAAATGTAAACTTCTGTAATGAGATGGGTACAGAAGAGGGGCTTCTGCTTTTACACAGTGTGCCATAAATATTCAGATTATGTCATATGTTTCCTGTGCTCTGAAGGGATGTAAAAAAATAACTGAAGAAAGAAAGAATCCTGGAGCAGACACACACCGGGTTGTTCTGCAACAATAAATCAACTTGTGCCCTGATTTAAACATTGTGAACTGTCTTGACTTTCCTCTGAGCCCACAGGAGATCATGGAGTAAAGCAGGGAAGCTGCTCCCTGGGCAAAATTTTGTTCTCTGTATCTAAGAGTTCATTAGTAAGATGGGATAGGCTGGACCCTGAGGTCCTTATTTTAACTTACTGAATACTCTCTGAGATTTTAATGAGAGCTTTACCTGAATAAAACCTTCGTTTTATGCCAGGCCCCTCAGATTGCTGTCTTCTGCAGAACAGTAAGGTCTTTTTTCTGCTGTATCCTACCTTTTTTTTGATAATTGGGCTTGCTTTGTAGCTAACCAGCTTTGTGTAGGGACCCTTGGAGCAGGTCTTGGGCTTCTGCTTCTTGGACACTGACTGGTACATAAATTCAGTGGTGAAAAGTTATTTTATTTCTGCTGGTTTGGGTTTTGGACTCTGTTTTTTGGAAATTGTCCCATCAAATTGCAGCTCTACTCATCTGTTGCCTTGAGCTCTACAGACCTGCTGCTGGTAGTCTGTGTGGTTCCTACCCTCATCAGCAGTGCTAAAATCAAAGTCCCAGAGACTTTATTAGTCCCTGAACTCTCATACTTGCTCTGAGGTGGTGGGTGCAGCTGGCTTTGAGAGGATACATACATGCACAAAAGGGAAACAGTCATTTTAGCAAAGCACAAGAGCCAAGAGACTTTGAAAGAAAATCAGTTTCCTGACTTTTAATTTTGCAGGAAGAAAAAGACCCAAACAACACCAGGATTCTCAAAAGATGGTTGAATTCTCAGCCAGCCTTTTAAATAAATGAGTCAGTCTGTTCCTTGCTCCTCCTTTAGGGATGCTGGTCTGCTGCTCATCCATTTGGTGAGGGTGAGTGGTTTGTGCTGCAGTAAGCATTCACCTGGAATCCACTGCCAGTATAAACTGTGCCTTTATCTGGGAGATGTTGAAGTCACAAGAAAAGCAGCAAACTCAACTACACTGAAATACCAGCTGTGGTCACTGCAGTTCTCCTGAAGAGAAGTGCAAAGGAGGAGAATGCCCAAAGCTGCTCCACCACATCTGGTGGGACAGGCCAGAGTGTAAAATCAGCGTGGCTGTGCAGAAGGACTGCACGTGGTTCCCCCACCGAGCAGCCAGGTCAGACAAAATCACTGGTTTGCTTATTGATTCTGGGAGCCTGTGGCATTGTTGTAGCTGCAGAGCGAGCCAGGGCAGCTCTGCAGTGCTGTGTCACTGCAAGCACTCCCTGCACAGTGCCTAGAAGTGGAGACGGGTGGGAAATTTGGCTTTTCCTCAAGTTTTTCCTCTGTGTTATCAAACACACCCGTTGTTGGGTTCCCAGCCTGGATCTCTGGAGCCTGCAGCCCTGCCTGTGCAGATGTGTTGTTCCCCACTGCATGGTGGTGGAGAGGAGCTGTGAGCTTCTGCTTTTTATACTGTGCTTGTGTTGGTGAGTGGTGAGTATGGAATGGTGGGAGTTGGAAGAGACCTCTGCAGATTAGCAGATTATCTTGTCCAACCCCCCTGCTAAAGCAGTGTCCTGATTCCGTGTAAAAAGGGGTTCAGGGCAGGACCCACACGGAACAGGACTATGT
>NW_008603547.1:88442-118385 GCF_000691845.1 Merops nubicus | reverse complement strand
GAAATTAGAACCCACTCCCTGCCTCTTATCAGAGTGTGTGTGGGAAGGGGAGGGAATACAATGGTTTCACCCGGGGTCCTCCCAGTTGCTGGAAGGTCACGCCCCCATTCCAAGCCTCAAACCACAACAAGCAGGTTCACTAGAGCAAATTTGTTCAGGATCACCTCTAAGAGGGTTTGGAATCTCTCCAGAGAAGAGACCCCACAACCTCTCTGGGCAGCCTGCTCCAGGCTCGGCCACCCTCACAGGAACAAAGTTTTTCCTCATGTTTGGGTAGAGCTTCCTGGGTTCTATTTTGTGCCTATTGCTCCTTGTCCTCTCGCTGGTCACCACTGACAAGAGTGTGGCCCCATCCTCTTGACTCTCACCCTTTAGATATGGATAAGCATTGATGAGGTCTCAGCTGACTTGTGAGTCCCAGAGGGCTCAGCGTGGGTCTTGGGGAGGCTGCAGCAGGACCACACCAGTGACTTTTGTGGCTGTGCCCAGCGTGTGCTTCCCAGCACTCACACACAGTTGCCTTCTTCAGTGTTGTGTGTGGTGGTCTGTGGACCTGTGCTGAAAGTCTTCCTAACGCTTAGCCCCTCGTGCCTGTCCGTGGGACACTGTCTCCTTGCCTTGCAGGTGGGCGTGCAGGATGCAGGGAGCAGGGACCTGTGCTGGGTGTCACTGGTGTCTTCAGTCCACGCTTCCCTGACCACTGATTATTATCCTTGCTGATGCCCAGGGCTCCACTGTAGCGAAGCACTTGGCATCTCTGCCAGCTGCACTAGCTACCAACCAGCTGGCAAACGACAGGGGAAGGGAACTGAGACAGAGAGACATCACGCTAGAAAAGGATATTTGAGACTGAAACACATTCTTTTTGACAGAGAAATCAGCATGGCTTTTGTGACATTAATAAATATATATATATAGCTCATGGACAAAATAGAAACTGGGGTTGACTCACTTCATAGTAAATCCCAGTGGCTCTGTTTGGCTTTAACAATTTAACTCTTTTTGAGGGCTTTCTGTAGAAATTACAATTAAAAATGGCAGAGGAAGAAAATTGTCCTCTTGCCACTCGTCTTCTACTCTCAATCTCTCTTGACCCACCTTGCAGTCAGAAGAGCTGGGGGTAATATGCCTAATACAGCTCTGTGGTACCCTGACCTGCTGGAGACACTTGGACAGCTCAGGGACCTGCTTCTTTTGGGGGAATTTCTTCTGCTGTTCCAGCTTTTTTGAGCAACATCAACATATTTTCTTTCTGTAGTGCCAGATGATTTTTAATATCTTCCTGCCTGGACAACTATGGAAGGAAGAGGATAGATAAAATAGTCCTGATGTTTCCAGTGTTGGCCATCCAGATAAGAGTTAGGACCAAGAGGCATGTCGTGAGCTATTTGGATTTGCTCTTCTTGCATGGAGCACTTCAAGCATAAAGTCTGCATGTGAAGAAGGCATTTGGAGCTCAAAGATTCACCAAAAAATTCATGCAAAGGGTCATAGACCCCTGGAGATGGTATTCTGGGTCTGCCTTCCAGTGTGTGCTGGTACCAGGGGTACCATTTTGCCTCTCAATCCTGTTTCCCAGATACACAGACACGAGCTTTTCTTGGCTTGGCTGCCAGGCAGCCACCTGATCCTGATCCAGCTGGGGGGTCACCAGTGTAGTCTAGCAGAGCAGTAGGTGGGTATCAATTGTGTGTCCAGTCTGAGTTCAAGTGAGAGGGAGATGAGCTGGCCTAAAATTCCCCCTTGACTCCCATGGAGCTGTGTATCTCACCTCAGGTGAAGATCTAGACCATTTAATAGTGGCTCTGGCTCCTCCAAAGGCTCTTACACACATCTTGGATTTAGGTCTGTCTGCAGAGCTTTGATTTAGGTGTGTCTTGAATATGAAGATTCAGAAATTAGCTCTGTCATTAAGTTGGATGTTACGTTGCCACTGCTGCTGGGCGTTTGTGTGATGAATTAACCTGGCTAATGTAGCATCAGGCACAGGCCCCTCTGCAAAGCTGTCCTCAAGGCTTGATAGCTGTAAACACACTTAAAAACATAGCAGCCTAACTGCATAATTCTTCGGATGTGTTCGCATCTGGCTACCCTTGGCTATCCAGATTTAATTATCTTCAGATAATTAAAAATAATATATCAATACCCTGCAATACGAATAAAAAAGACAGGGTTTGGGGAAACCTCAAACACCTCTACGGTGTCTTGATGGAGGCACGTGCTACGTGCTTTTGTGTGCAAGGGTGTACACCCGGGTAAGGGTGTATCGAGTTTGCCTGTAACAACTCCCCTGCCCCAAAAGTGGTAGCTGTTTCATCTTTCTTTTGTGTGTCAGGAATATGTGATTTTGTTGTCAGCACATTTTTTGTAATGAAAAGCAAATGGTATCCAATATGTCTTGGAGAAAACGTGCAAACAACAGCAAAATTATATGTTGTTAAAAAAAAGATATGTAACTTGTTTGCTGTCAATACGGCTCTTAATGACAGAGTAGAAGGAAAATGGACCCAGCGTTCACTGCATGTGTGCAGTGATAGGTGTAGGATTGGAATATATAGATGTCTTTAAAACAAACTATACCAAGAGAAGTTAAGTTGCAGATACTTGGTACACATCTGCAGTGTTTTGTAGAGTTAAGAGTCTACATGGGCTTTGTGAATAAGGATTTTGGTCTGTGAAAGATGAAAATCCCCAACTGGTCCCTTCAGGGAGAAGACATAGACATGCCCCTGAAATTACTGCTCTGCAATTTACTGTAATTTTAAGTTCAGACCTGGAGAGTGATGTCCTTAATCACAAGTCTGAACACTGAAAAAGCCAAACAAACAGAAACAAAACAACAAAAAAAAAAGTCAATATATTTGTGTGGGGATGTAGAATAGGTATGGGAACAACCTTCCGTGTTTTTTGCGGTATCCCGTTAACTTTGTCCAAACAAGTAGCCACTATATAGAATTTATCCTCAAACTGCAGTTGATTTTGAGTCCCTGTAGCTGGGGAAATGGATTTTTTTTCAAAAGCTATCTCATTCTAAGAAAGATTATGAATGATTTGCTGTTACCATTGCCAGTAAAATTAATTGCCCTTGCTGCGGAACCAACTAGAAGACTTCTGGTGTAAAATCTCAGTGTTTTTGAAAGACACAGAAAAATGCCCACTGTTTTCACAAATGCCAGATTTCATATCACAAATACGAAGCTTCCTGCTTGTGTGCAGTGGACATATTTTAAACAACGATCTAGTCATGCTAAACTTGATTCACGCAGCGAATTTCTTCAAGAAGTGAATAAAAAGGAGAATGAATACTTGAAGGGAAGCTCATGGGCCTCGAATGAATGACTGTCCATGAATATTTGATGACAATATTTGTCCTGCTCTTGCAGAGACTCTTAAAGAAGTCTTAAAGAAGAGAAGATTTCTGTGATCTTTACTTGAGTATTCTTTTCTTCTTTCTTCTCTGCATCTGTTGGATAACTCATTTCTGCTCCAGTTGTGAAAATACAGATCTCAAAATTTGAACTTCCCTTAAACATTCTGGCAGATAAAAAAAAAATAAATAAATTAAGCATCTGTAGGCTGTTCGTAGCAGCATGTTTTTAATAGAAAGCTTCTAAACTCTCTGCATCTGCCCTCCACAAGCTTATTTATAATGCTACTAATAATTCTCAGTATAGCCAAGTTTCAGATAATTACTCCCCAAACTGTCCACGTTTCACACACATCTGCCAGTTCCTTGTGGATGTGTTTGATTCCTGGTTTATGAAAACATGGGGGGTATGGAAATTTCTCTCCTCATCCCTGCTGGAAGCCAACATATCACCCCAGGGTCCAGTCCAGCTCATTCACTTGGTATCTGCTGCTTTTTGAGGCTTTGTGTGTAACCTCTGTTTCCGACTGTGCTGATGTAAGGCAAAGCCCTGCAGCCCTCAAAGGATGGTTCCCCAGGCGTGTTGAGCAGGGGTGTGCAGTCCCCCAAACTAGTACTAGTGGGGATATCTGCAGCAAGCAATTAAAAACTGCCTAAACCTAAGACTTTATTTGGAAAGTATTTCTATAAATGGAATTTTCAGGCATAGCATTCAGCCTGGGAAAGCCACACGGCTGCCGTTGCTGCTGCTTTCACACTGTTGTCACCCATTTGGAGGCTTCAACAGCAGCAGCCTTGGTTTACACATGGGTGTGCAGCAGGCTGCCTGGGAGCCGTGGACACAGGGATGATGCTTTAGCTGCCCTGTGCTGCTGGAATAAACCAGGGGAAGAGTGCTGGAAAAACGAGCACAAAGGTGGCTGCTGCTGTCAGCCAGGAGCAGCCTTGCTCAGTTCAGCTTCTGGGCATTAATGTTTTGCTTAGTTATCCGTGCTGAGGTTTTATGTGAAGCATTACACTGAGTGGCAAAAAGCAGGAAATGAATAATTGTATAATTGTACTTGATATATTTTTTTGGCAGCTGTAAAACAACAGCGAGTTGGGAACAACTGGGATGTAGTTTCAGCTCTGCTATAGCACGTATTGGCCTCACAGCTCCAATTAAACTAACAAGAGTTGCACACCTAATGCTCCATACCCCCTAATTACTAAGATGCAAGAGGGAATTCGGATCCAGGGTATTTTTTTCTTTTTTTTTTATTTTTTTTATTTTTTTTTTTTTATTTCTTTAAATAGTTTTTTGGGCACCTACGGCTTGTTGTTGTATATATTTCTGGGGAAGTCAGGGCTTTTTGTGAAAGTGGTCCACATGAAACGTCATAGTGTTTAATGTTTTGAGCATGATGTTGTTCCAGTTGTTGGCCTTCCCAGTCAAGAATGGCATTAATGAGGGATCTGGCCTTAAGGACAAGTGCCATTTCCCAGGGAACTGAAAGATATCTATACACACAGTCATTCGAAATGTACAAATGCAAAAATGTGAAAATTAATTCAGGGTATCTTTGTGATCAGTTTTGAATAATTAAAAACTCTTGTCACAGGCCCTTTCATTTCTTGATTCAACAGCTATGACCGCTTTTATTTTTCCATGGTAAATTGTATTGCGACCTTAATCTGTGATACTGAAAGAATAGACTTTTAAATCAAAATAAGCGTAAGGGGTGGGGAAAAAAGGAGCATATTAATTGCTTCTTCTTCCTACACAGTTTTTTTCCTTCTCTTCCCTTCAGGCATTCCTTGCATAAAAATATCCATTCACCAACTGTTCACCAACTGTTCCTCTGCTCATTGCCCTACCTTAGATTTCATTTTAAGACACCAGCAAATATTTGCTCTTCAGCCTCACCGTCTTTGAAGTTTTCTTCAGGTTTTTAAAGGTAGCAATTTGAGCATATACCAAACAGCAACAGTGAGTTAATGAGCACTTTCTGGAGGGGGCTTAGGTGTTATTAAACTTGGGCTTTTATGAAACTGTGACTAGAAACATCACACAGATTAACTGAACTGCCAGCAGCGTTTGTTTCACTTCATCATCTCTCAGTGGTTTAATTCCACTCGTTCCTGTCCTTCAACTTTTGGCACTTCCCATTTGTGTCCTTCCCCATCATAAGATCAAACAGTGCCTTTTCAGACTTGGGATTTGGTTTTGGGAGGCAAGGCACAGGCAGGATGGGAGGAGAGAAGATGATTCCTGGGCACTATTGCGGTGGCACATTGATCTCTTGGCTTTGAGAGGTGTTTCTTTTGTCAGCAGTGAAGAGGCAGAAGAGGGCCCTTGTGGGCTTCGGGTAGGGCAGCTGGGTCTCTGGCCAGCCTGGTGATGTAGTTATTTCCACAGACAGCAGCACATCTGCACTGGAACAGGTTGCCCAGGGAAGCTGTAGATGCCCTGTCACTGGAAGTGTTCAGGACCAGGTTGAATGGGGCTTTGAGCAGCCTGGTCTAGTGGGAGATGTCCCTGCCCATGGCAGGGGGGTTGGAACTGGGTGATCTTTAAGGTCCCTTCCAGGCCAAACCATTCCATATTATATGACTCATCTGCTTGAGGCAGGAGTGGGGCAGGACACAGTGCAGTGGCCAGGGATGGAATGACCCTCTGAAGATGCTTGCAGAGCTTTTGAGGGCAGTGAAAACCAAATCCCAACCTGTGGCCCATTATTGATACCCTCATTTTCCTATAGCTATTTATATTGTTTTCCCCTTTGGAAACAGAGTAGCAGTTTGAAAACTCAGACTGTATCTATAAGCATTAAAGTAGATGATGTTCAGCCTGTAGCAGTGAGCTCCAGTGACTACCAGTTAAATTAGGCACAAACACCAATTTTTTCCCTGAAGACTGTGGACAAGTGTAGTGAGTGTCTTCCTTTACCAGCCAGGGGGGAAGACTCTGCAGTTTCTTTTCTGGTTTCCATGTGATGGACCGGTTGGCTTTCTTCTGAAAGATAGTTGAGCAACACATTTTGGAGGCAGCATTAACTATTTTTTCAGAGCTTTCTATTGGAAGTTCTAAGGAAAAAAAGTTCTCAACAATGAAAGGTGCTGTATACAAATCTGTCTCTTTTTCCTGGGAATGGGGTAGGAGTCCTAGTCTTAGGAACTATGAAGGCATGCAAGGTATTAGAGCTGCACTTGAAGGAGGAGAGGAACAGGAACAGAAGCTGGCTGAACTGCCTGCTGCATCAGTCTTTTTTTTCCTGCCCTTTCATTTTTAGGGGCTCCATCATTGTTTAGATACCTATGACAGCTTCTCTTCTAATAATAACATAGGCACAGGAATTGAGTGAGACCTAAGGTCCATCTATTCCAGTATCTTGTCTCTGACAATATTCATTAGAGTCTTTTTGGGGGGAAGTGTAAGAGGCATGCAGGAGGGAGATACAGAATAATGTGATTCCCTGCATGATCTCCTTTGGATCTATAATACTTAGAGACTGACCTAACTGCTGAAGCACAGGGTTTAATAACCCCTCAGGATTTTTACTGTCATTAATTATGACAGCACTGGACCTAAGAGTGGCCGTGTTTGTTTTTTCTGTGGATTTTCTCCTCTTTCCAACCCTTGAGACATATGATCTTGGATCTTTGTCTGTGTGAAGCAGGACGTGTCCTGTACAAACAGATGAATTATAGGGCCAGGAAGGGACACTACAAAAGGACTAACGTACCCCCTTCTTGATACTTTTTAATGTCTGATTATAAATAACCCAGGTTCTATCATGGAGCCCAGAACTACTTGTGAACACTACTTGTGTCTTTTAGCTCCGTGGATTAGTTTGGCCAATTTCAATATATTTCCTTATCTCTCTAATGTAGGGGCTTTCATAGAGCCCCTCAAAGGAACATTAATAATGCTCCACACAGAGATTATTTTATGTGCAGAGTGAAATCCCTCGCACCTTTACTTTTCCATCCATTGTTTTTAAAGCCCCAGTATACACTGGTAAATTTGGAAAGCTCTTAAAAGAATAGGTGGGATTTGCTTAGAAATGAGCCTTGCTTTGATCTGGCTGTTTGCTTCCTTAAGAAGCTCTAAATGGTGATAATATTTCAATGTTTTTTTTATTTCTCCCAGCATCCCACTTTCACAAGTGACGTAGGTGTGTAAGAATCATCAGGTTTTATTAGGTACAGGTCTCTCTTCCAGTTTTTTCTGTCTCCTTTTTGTTAGCAATACTCTGATATATCTGTGTTGAGGTTTTGGATGCACCCCATTACTGAACCATGTTCTCTCTTAATGACTTACTGCAGTCACTTAAGTTCTCCATGCTCAGATGTGTAAGTGGTGAATGTAGACTCTGTAATGAAATACAGAAAATGTTGCTGTGATGTCTAAGATGCTTCAATTTGGAGAACAGAGCAGGCGGGGTGTGGAATTTTGTTTTTGTGTGTTGTATTGCTCTTTGTGCTTGTTCCCTGAGTCTGGTAACAATATACTGTATTGTGCCACATTGATTTACAAAAAGCTTTACTACAGCAGTGTAATTGCCCTTTCTTTAGCATCGGTTTCTTCTCGGTGCGTGGGGAACTGTTCCCATATTTCTTATTTTGCCCTTGTTGGTGCTTTCTTATGTGACATTCTCTCCACTCTTATGATCTCTGACCCTAGTGATGCACAAGTCGCTTCTGAGTCAAACAACAGATGAACCCTGTTCAGAACAGCTGCAAAAAATATCCTTTGCTTCAGGAACTGTTTGATGCCATGCTCCCTAGGGAAAAGAGTTCATTTCCCAAAACAAAACAAGAAAATCTTACTGCGAACAAAGGAGGTAAAATATTAAGCATCATTTTACCACTGGCGAAGAATAAAAATAATTTAAGTCTGGACATGAATGACTTCAGCAGAGCATAGAGTATTTTTCAGGCTGAGTGTGCACTCTGCAATTCAAAACACAGCCGAATATCCCGACTTTTTTTTTCTTATTCATCATTTCAAAATGCATCAATTGTATTTTATATTTTTTTAAACCGGAAAACACGCTTAACAGGACATTTGGTAAGGCTGTTGTTGGCTTCTAATGGTGAGTCAGTTTGTCCTTTATCAGAATAGCAACACATGGCTAAACTAACATAAACTCCATCCACTGCCTCGTGCACGTGGTCAGGCTGCTAGCGTTGGTGTTGAATTGCAGGGAGGTGATAAGGAAGCAGCAACCGTTTCATCCAGGTTTCCATTACAGAGTTGGATTTCAGCTACATCCCCCCTCGCCTGCACTATTCCCTTGTAACCTGAAAGTGAAAAATAAAAAAATCACATTTCAACTCTGTCTGGCTGGATCCTCGCTGGCAAGGAGTAGCCTTGCAGATAACCCCGGCCGAACCGAACAGCTTCTTTGGAGATAGAGAGCCTCTGCACTGGCTCTTTAATGCTTACTTTTCCCATGTTATTTAATACTTCTGTACCCTCTTCTTGCAGCCCATCCAGTTACAGAGTTCTATCACGTACGAATCACAAACAGATGATGGGTCCTGCCATTCCAATGGCGTCTTCCAGGTCTAGATGCAGACACGGTGCGAACATCCCCCCAGGGAACGTAAGATGCTCCCGATTCCTCGCTGAGCTCCGGGCTGCCATCTGCAGTTCCCAACACTCCTTGCCCTTTCAGGGCAGCCACACTTCCAGCACAGAAAGTTAATCGTATCTGTCTCAAACTTTTCTTTCCAAAGTCAGTAATTTGTTGCCGTGGCCCACAGAGTTCAGCGTTTTGACTGAGAGCTGCTTTAATGAATTAGTTGTTTTATTCAGTACTTTACTCAGTAGTTGGTTGAAAAGTAAGGGAGTTTTGTGCCAAACGGGGAGAAGATTTCAGTGCAGATACGTGACAAGATGCATGAGGACCTCATGCAAATAAGGATTATGCTTTCTTTGGCTGTCGACATTGCCTTGAAATTGTGATTCTTCCTGATTTTGAAATTGTTTTTAGAGGCTGCCATTGATGTGAAATTCACTTGATGAAATTTGACTGCAGCTTGTGTGCTTTGGAAGTTTTATTGTGAGCCAACACTGCCTGGGTGTGTAGAGTGCCTATTGAGTTATCTGCTGTCTTCTTTCTGTCTTCTTCTCCTGAGAGAGAAGTACAAGGTCACCATGTCAATTGATTTACAGTAGTAGGGCAGCAGTTTAGATACTTTCTGAGTTTCCTCCTAATTTCCCTTCCAATTCTGTTAATATTCACTTTTGTTAATACAATACAAAGCCAGACAATCATCTCAGGGTCCTTTTTGGCATCTCAATGAAAATGAAACTGTAACAGTGATACACTTCCAGTGCAAGGTGATTTGACTACAGAAGGGTAGGCAATTACTGTTGCATTAACATATCCACGTTACAGTAATGACCGAGTGCCACACTTGCTATCAGGAGGCTGTGGTTTACTTTTGTCTCCCATGCAGAAAGGGATCATTAGAGTTCCATGAATAATAGAAATGAGAGAAGAAAAAAAAAACCTATTATAGTATTTTATCTATCTTCCTGCCAATATAAAATTCTTTTTTTCACTACATATTCTACAGTTGTGCTCTTTTTCCTGACAAAATGTCTGTGTTAAAATTCCTGAATAACTCTCTGTGGGAAATGTGATCAGAGCGCTGTTAGGATCAGTGGCAGGACTCCCTCTGATTTCAGCAGCAGTTGAATCAGGACTTGAACACATCTTGGTAGGTAGCTTCTTCCAAGCAGGGTTTTAATCTATAAATCAGTAGGAGATGTACAGGGTCTCTCTGTTCACATACTGTAGCTATAGAGTGTTTGCAGGACTGCAGTAGTTGCTGGATTTAGGTAGCTAGAAGGCAGATGGAATGCAAGTGATTCCACCCACATTGCCTATTGATAATTCATTATTCTTTTACCTTCAGAAAATATTTTCAGATCTATTCTGGTAAAAAAGGCACCAGATACTTATTTTCAAATATCTTTCTGCACGGATTACAGCTTTATTCTGCAGCTGCTGATTTATTTTATACTTACAAAGACAAGGCATCATGGAGAGAAGAGATTCCTCACCTCATATGCAAAGACTGGTGCATGCCTGTTTTCAGAGCACTTTAGGGGTCTTGAGAACAAGCAACGTTTCTTGCACACTTCAAGGTGAACCCCCAAATATAACTTAATTCTGTCCATTATTCATATTCCTGGGTTTCATGGTGGTATATGCTTGGAAGGTCAGGACACAGAGAATAGTACCGAAAGTGGCAACTTTTAGATAGCTCAATGAAGGCTGGGATGGGTAAGAGTGTTTTACACCAGAAAAAACTGTTAAGTGCAGGGGACAACATTGGGCTGTCCATCCTGCATGGAAAAAGCCACCTCTGAATGCTGAAGTATGCAAGGGCTGCAGCAGATGTCTGTGATTTAGAGATCTGAATAACTCTGGTGCTTGCCCGTAGCTCTCATGTGCAGAGATTATCCACCCTCTCAGATAAAAATAAGTTTATAAAATGCAGCATATAGGGAAGATGGGGTAACCTTGAGCAGTGCTAAAGCTGCTGAGACAGGAGACAATAGATGGTTTCTTTGGTTGACTCTCCAGCCGTCTCTGACTAGGGCTGTGCTCACTTTCAGGATTTCCCAAAGTTGCTGTAGCAGCCTGACTGCAAATCAGCCTAAATAAAGAAAACATCTTCGGAATTTCAAGTTACTCCACAGGCTGAGTGGTTTCTGGTTTTGCCATCCCAGGCAGCAGGTTTCCCCCTGCCACGTGGCCAGTGAACATGAGGCGTGGTTATGTGGACAGTAATTTTTACTGAGGTCATAAATAATTGATAAAAGCACAAACAGGGTCTTTATGCTGTCAGATGTTATACGTTATGGGCTATAATATTGCTATTAGGCTTTTTGGCTGAGATCAAGTATAGTGTCAGCTTTGGTTTATGTATCTTCCAAAGCAGCCTCACCACAGATTCCGAGGTTGTGAAAACGTGCTCATGTTGCCTTTTCACTTTGTTCTTTTGAATGATTTTATCAGAAAACATAGTTATTTAAGTAATTATAGGAATTTATCCTTCATATGCTAATAAATTGACATTTACAAACAAGAAACATATATGTCAGTAACCAGATCAGTAACTGTAAAATAATTTCTATTTATCTCATCTACTAATATCACTCAAAGGCAGCCTCGGGCTTCCAGACAGCAATAACATAAATAGCAATTTAAGAGGTGTAGTCGATAAAGTGCACTGCACACACACTCCAAATGTAATTAGCTGCTACGTTCTGTTCCCGTTGCATTACCTATGGATTATATCTATAGATTAGGCCTTCCAGGAATGTTTATTTCCTGCTGTTTTCCCCTCACAATAAATCAGGGAGGTCGGGAGGCAGCTCCCACCTTTGGGTGGGAGTCATTTGCTTACAAATGGACCTTCTCCATCGGTCAGTGGAGGGAATTTGCTCTGGGGAAATCTGAAAGGGGTTTTAGTGCATACTGAGGGGGAAGATTAAAAGAATCTGTACATAAGTTTGATTTAGCATATAGGTCTTTCAAGTTTTGTTTGCTTACCTTGGCAGACACACATGAGCCAAAGATCCACAGCAGACTGCAAAAATAATGAGCTGGAAAACCGTATGCCATGGAGGGGAGTGGATGGTTGGAGTGGGAATGAGGAAGGCTCCATTTGCTGAGGTTGTGGGTGGTATTCTGTGTGAGTTTAGTCTCTGGAATTGGAAAAGTGTGTGAAATTTGTGTTGGTGTACTAGCCCAAATCTTGTAGGCCATATTAACTCACTTTTAAGTAAATTCAATTGCAGAAACTTTGACAAACAACATTGTGTTGAGACCTCCAGCTGCACTAGAGCAGAAATATTTTGTGAAATCGTTTGAATTTGCCATTATTTAACTTAAAAGAAACATAGGGAGAGTTGTTTTGATGCCTAAACATCTCATTTCAAAGTGGATGACTCAAATACGGAACATTGTATGGAACACTCTTTCTTTCAGAGTTTTCCTGCATTGAAAATTTCAAAACGGGGAAGAGCTGCTGTTAATTGAGGTGAAGATGTATACCAAAATTTTACAATTTATTGGTATCTCAGAACACAAATCTATTGCAGAACTCAATTTGTAATGTAAAAACCCCAGTAAATGGCAAATATACCTCACCATGGTGTTAGTCACCACCAGGTAGAATTTCAACAGAATAAAAACGTTTGGAAGGTGAGGTTGATTTCAGTACTGATCAGAGAGGGCAGGGGAGGGGCAGCACGTCTGCTCTGCTGGGCTGTTGTGAAGGGACCAAGGAGGAGCTGAGGCTGTGTCCCCTGCAGAGCTGTGCCTCTGCAGTTGTACTGAAAGTGCCAGAAACCCAAGGAAATCACATCTAGAATTAACATACAGAAATATCTGCTGTGCCACTTGCTCATTCTGCCTGCTACCGTACCCTGAGCTTCGTCCACCCACTCTTTAAATGTGTGAAGCTTGAAGACTTTCACTTGATTATTAGTATTTTTTTTAGACTGTTTCTTAAACCAAATGGTACATAACTGAGCAATTAGTCCTGGCATTATCGAGATGCCTCTGCTTGCTTGCTTTCATTTTTCCTACTCATCACCCTAAATATTAGGATAGTTTACAGGCTGGTTTTTCAAAACAGTATGAGAGACTCTGAGATGATAATTTCTTAATTGGTATAAAGCACCTCATGATTCTGCCTAGAGAGAAGATGCTCAGGAGGGGATCTGAGCTGGATGGTATCATTCCAGATGGTGGAAATAGCTTCCAAAGAGTCGAAAGCTAATATGGAAATGTTGGACTTTTACAGGGAATGATTTCTGATCCAGACCAACTCTCCACAATGCATGAGTAATAGATTCCCATCCTCAGCTCTTCTTTAAACATTCCTTCTGGGAAGCGCTGGAGCCCCTAAATCTAGGAGGCCTTTGCGTGGCGAGCTCACTAAAGCTCTCTGAATGCTGCTATATTGTATTTTTCTTTAAGTGCAGCTTTCCCCCCTGTACGACCTTCCTAGAGATCCTTCCATCCCCCAGTAGGTTTAAAAAGTTAATCAGTGCCCTGTACAGCTCTCAATGGTGGAAAGGGCTACAACACAATCTATTTGTTCCTAAATCTACACTTGATATAGGGATCAGGAAGCAATATATGTCCTCATCTATACAGATGCTCACACCTTCTCTGGCTGAGCTGGTTCTGCCCGTGCTCCTTTTCTCCTGCTGGGCCCCCCGTTTAACCAGCTGCCCGCACTAGGCAATGGAACATTTAACGCGCTGCCGCTCCAGCCGTCCCCGACAGCAGTTTGGAACAGACTCATCCTGGCGGGTCGTGGCTGGATGGATGGCAGCCCTGCTTCCTCCCGGGCATCTGCAGGGCTCTGGAGCTGCCCTGGCTCCACCGAGGTGGAAGTGAGGAGGGAACATGTGCTGTTTGCCGAGCGCTCTGCCTGCAGGCGGGAGCGGGGTGCGGATGCTCCCCAGAGTTGTTTTCCTCTGTTGTTAAATCTCATTGCAATGTTTTATTGTGTCACTGCAATGTTTTATTGTGTCACAGGATGTGTTCTCTGCCTTCCTGCTGGGGAAGACTGTGGTGGACACCACTTGCTGGCTGCAGGCAGCCCAGGGTGAAAGCAGAGTGGGTCTCCTCCACCAGGCTGTGTGAAGAGAGCGCATGTCTGGCCCCTCTCCTTCCCCTCTCCGTGGACAAAGTGCTTCCTTTGCACACAGGAGATGCTTTCCCTTGACTTATCCCTCAGCCTGGAGGCCCACACGATCATGTTCTTAAAACCCCTGAAATACCCAACGAAAGGACTCGGCAGGCACCTAGCTCTGGCAGGATGGTTGCTGCAGGAGGCTGGCAGCAGGCTGGTGCTGTGCTGGGCCCTGCCTGCGCTCGGTGCAGGGAGCTGGATCCTGGAGAGTCCAGACATTGCACACGAGCTTTGGTAAAGCTCCAGTTCCATGAATTTGGAGAGGGTGCAGGAGGCAGGACCGGTGAACGGCAGTGCGCGAAGGAGCACGTCCCGCAGAGGGCTGTGGAGGCACGATGCTCCCAAATAACTCTGGGTACAAAGCACTGCCCCCAAATGAAGCTAACTGCTGTACCAGGGCACTTGAGACTGACCCCTGAAGTGCTCCAGCTCAGCTGGTGCTCCCTCCAAATGAAGTGCTTGCTTCTCTTTGTCCAGACAGAAAATTGGAAAATGTCAGCTTTGTGTTCTGATGAAAATTCATGGCCTGCCAGCTTTCCTGAAAGCCACTGGTAATGCCTACCCCCAGCCTGCATCAACGAGAGTCCTAAAACACAGCTAATGGCAGAAAGAAGTGGTAAAAATCCAGGCTGCTCTTTCCTGTAGGTGCTATTACTCTTCCTTCCCCCCTGTGGGTGTCTTACGTGAGCGTGGCAGCTTCTATTGATAAAGAATGCTGTTTTTCCCAAAAGAAGAGGGATTTATTATTTTTGCTACATGGTGAACCTGTCGTCTGACAAGTATTTCCCACTCCCAACCTCTGCTCTCATTTCCTGTACTCAGATGTAGTTCTTGTGCCCTTCTAGATGCCCCAGCTTCTCTGAAGAGCCCAGTGTTGTATACATCAAATTGGCCCATGCATTTTTAATGTGGTCTTATTGACTGGATTTGAGAAACAGAAGGATAAAACAAATTGCTGTACTACGAAGGAAAAAGCCATTTGGCCAAGTGCATCTGTTCACCTTTGATTTATTTCAGCAACTTTCCCCTATATTTTCAGTCTATTCCCTCCCCTTAAAAATAGTCTATTAGTCTTCTAGTATTTTGGCATTTGCATCTGCAGTCTGCTTCTCAGCCTATTCCATATTCACATTCCTTTGATATATACATAGGAAATAATGACCCAGAGCTGAAATAGTAGCTAAACCTGGTTCCTGATATAATCCCCGTGGTATTTAATTTTACTTTCATAGGCATCTAAAATGATGGCTTGTGTGATTGGTATCTAAATGTATGGTAGTGTATCTTCGTGGAGTTAAACATTGTGTTGGAGCTGGGAGCGTGAGACGTAGCTGAACAAAGCCCCTCCAGATAAATGAGCTGTGTGCTGTTTGCTCAGCACAGCGTGGATAACCTGAGCCCTGCAAACACTGCCTTGGATAAATGCTGCAGAGGGGATGTAGAAATCCACATTTCAAAACCTTGCCTGCCTCCCAAAACCATCCAGGCTGTTCTTCAGCCACCAGCTTTGGGTGTGCAGCCTTTCGTGTGGGATGTGCTGGGGAAAAAAGGAAATTTTGGAAGTTTGTGTGTGTGTGTGGTTTTGGAAGAGGACTTGCTTTTTCAACAAACAAATACTAGTCTCCTCTGCCATCTTCAAGCTGGATGTTTGTTAGGCTTTGAAGGAGTGTGGTGCTGAGAGCAGCAGAGAAGGTACCATCCAGAGGGGCTTCTGGAGGAGCTTAAACTTCTGGGATGCCTTTTAAGATGTGGACTGTTGTGGTACCTTTCCACACATTGCTGGATGTGCACAGCCAGCCTGTGTCTTGCAGAAGCAAAAGTATCATAGAACCCTAGGTTAGAAGGGACCTCAAAGATTATCTTTCCAACCTTTCTTGGCAAAAGTATGGTGTGGACAAGATGGCCCAGCACCCTGTCCAGCTGAATTTTAAAAGTATCCCGTGCTGTGGAATCCATCACTTCTCTGGGGAGATTATTCCAATGGCTGGTTGTTCTTGTTGTGAAAATATTATGTCCAGCTGGAATCTCCCCAAGACTAACGTGTAGTACCCATTATCCTTCATATTTTCCATGTGTCTCCCTGTAAAAAGGAAGTTTCCATCTTCTTTCTAGCCCACCTTTAAATACTGGACTATGATGATAAGGTCTCCCTTAAGCCTTCTTTTCTCAACCCAGTTCTGTCAGCCTTTCCTCTTATAGCAGCTTCTCAGTCTTTGGTTTGTCTTTGTGGCCCTTCTCTGGACCCTCTCCACACTGTCCACATCTTTTTTGCATAGCAGGGACCAAAGTGAACCCAGTGTTCCAGGTGTGGCCTGACCAGTGCTCAGTAGTGTGAGATGATGATTCTTTATCTCTGTTGGGGATGCCCTTGTTGGTGGCACCCAGCATCCCGTTGGGTTTCTTTGCTGCAGCAGCACATGGTTCACTCATAGTGAGCCTGCTGTCCACCAGGACCTCCCAGTCCCTTTCCAGAGCTGCTCCCCAACTAGACAGATCCCAGCCTGTGCTGTGCTCCTGGGTCCAAGTGGCTACGTGGCCACACCAGCACCCCGTGTGCGTGCTGTGGGAATGGGTGATGTGATTACAAATTTTGCTGCTCGTTATGGAAGTGCCTGTGAGGTACATCCGATAATGGGACCTTTGCTGAGCTGACTACAACCTCTGCAGCAGCTCCTTAGTACACCCTCCTGTCCCCAGAGCTGTCAGTCTGAGCAGGTAAGATGGACCAAAAGCAAACCCCAAGCTCTGTGTGTCTCTCCTCTGTAGAACACACACTGCCCTGGGTTTTTCTGTGTTGTGTTGCTGCTAGGAGTCTGCCAGGCTTGTGCTCCACATACAGATGGATGGAGGTTACAGTCAGCAGAGTGCTGCATGCAGTCACGTTAGTCCTGCTCAGGCTGCAAGCTTTTATGTTGTTGTGTAAATCCACCCAGGATATTGCTGCAACTGCACAAGCCACTGATGCTTTTTAGTCTAATGGGAACGGTACAGCTTGTTCTTAGCTGCCTTCAGGAGCAAATATCAGTGCTGTGGGATTTGAAAATCGACTCTCAGCATCACGAGGGTGGTGCTGACCTGAGGACTTGGAGCAGGTCCTTCCATGGGAGCAGTCAGCAGGCCAGGGCAGGTGGAGGACTCTCAGTGAAAGGAACCTAAAACTTGTCATAGAGGCAGAGTATCATCATGGTTTTGCAGTTTACAGCCGCTTACTAGTGTGGGAAAGGACAGCTTGTGGGGAAAAAAAAAAACCAACAACAACAAAAATGAGTGGAATGTAAATCCTCCTACATTAGGATGCATTTTCCCTAAAGCATCCCTTTACCAAATGGGCTGTGAGGTTCCCGTTTTCTCAGGTGCTATTTTAGCCATTCTAAGTGATGGATGTGAAATTCTGTGACATGTCAAAGAAACATATTGTCTGTGTTCAGTGTTGACAAAAAGCCAAAAGAGAGAAAGGTTTCTGTAGATTTTTGTGTCCACTGACTTCAGGGGATAATGCTCTTTAAAATATTTCTTTTAATGAGCTTAAGTGGAGAAAATTGAAAAACATCATTCATACTTTGATGTCCTAAAGTATGAAATCTGTATAGCTTCCTAGTGACTAAATTCTATCCCTTGACCATGGAAAGAGGCAAGATTTAGGAACATCTGAAGATCAAATGAAATAGGGTCAGCTTGTGGTGGCACTGTGATTCTTTGGCGTGTGGGAGTACCGAGCTCAAGCTCTGAGCTCAGAATTCCTCTTACAAGCTGACATTCCCACTGAGGGCTGCAGGGCTAATATTTTCAACAAAATCCTTGTGAAAGGCTCTGGACCAGCTGCATGGGGAGGCCAGTGGATAGAAAACCTCCTTAGGATATGGGACACCTTGCTTTGAACCCATTAAGCTACAACTTTTTGAGATTTTGACTAAGGTACTTGTGTAAAACAGAAATAAAAGCCTTTTTGTGTCTCACAAAGGTGTTTTGAGCATTTAAGACATCCTAGACTAGAGTTTAAAAAGTGTTTAGATGTGTAAAGATTCAGTTAAGCAATTTGGAAAGTCACTCAGGGTTCCCAGGTGTGTAACTTGATGTCTTCACTGTTTTCTAAGCTGCTCAGCCAATATTGACTGATACACCCAGATAACAGATAAGGGAACCTGGAGAGATTTTCACTTCATGGCATCATTTTTAGGGGTTGCTTTAGAGACTCTTCATCTGCCATGGGAAAAGTAGCATTTGGGAAATAGTTGTTAAACATGGCTACACCCCCCCTGCAGTTTCTTACTATTCTATATGCAAATCCATGTGGAAGAATTGCTCTGAAGATACCTGCTTAGAAATCTAAACACTGCCAAGCTTGTCAAGACTGCAGGAAATTGGATGTACAAAATCTCTGGCCTGACCTTTGAATAACCCTTATACTGAAATATTCAGTTTGTTGTACACAGTCTGCTTGAATTCGTGTTAGAAGAAAAATAGTGTACCCCAGAGCAAGGATCCTGGGCTGCAGCTGATGTGTGTCATCACCTCTGGTGCTGAACTCCAAAAAGTCTGTAATTCTGTATGAACTTCAGCATCTTCTTTCCAAAATCAGCTGCTGGAGAAGTTGGCTGTGAAGCATTTGAGATTACGGATGTTTGTGTGCATTTAACAAGAAGCTTTTTGTGAATCAGAGCTGAGATGATGTCAAGGATGCTCTGAGCCTTATGGATGCAGATGATTTGGCCACAGCTTTGTGGTGACACTACTACTAATATGGGTACTGCCTTATGCTGAGAAAATGTTATCATCTTCTACCAGCACGAGTATGTCAGCATTCATGGTGCATCGTGTTTGCCTTCAGCTTCATTAGGAGGGTGTAAAGGAGCCTTATTTTGGGAACTGTGTTTTGATAGACTCTTTATACCTTGTTGGTTATTGACTGTAGGCAATAATCTAACCTTTATACTTCATATTTGAATTCCTCAAAGTCTTGCTCGCCATCCTTCCCCAAAAATGTTTGGAGGAAGACAATGTGTCTCTCTTCTTGGAGAGGAAGGAGGTGGGTTCAACCCATAACTGAATGCCTCACCTGCCCAAGGCTGAGTAGGAGTATGATTGGCCCAATTTCATCTACAGCTTATGAAGAGGAATAGACCCTCCCCAGGGATTCAGTGGATGGATCAATGCTCTTTCAGCTGAGCTGCCACCTCATTCAAGTGCATTAGGTCAGGAGGCATGAACCTGGGCCACAGATGTGGAAGGAATGGTGGGTTTTGACTTTGTGTCAGGAGACTCACTGTTGTCTCCCTAGGTCTGGTAGCTGGGTTGGCTGTAGCAGTAACAGCATGGTCCAGCAGGCTGGGAAGGCATTTCCAGCATCCCTGAGTGCATTTTTATGTACCTTGATAGGTGCATGTGCCTGTATTTGTATTGCTTCAGGGTTCTGCTTTTAGAGCAGAACTTTACTTGTGCTTTTGTGTGCCACACATTGCATCTGCTCTTGAAGTATCTCTATGAAGGGACAAACCTAGAGAAATGTCTGCAGACCACATCATTGAACCTCTCCCCCAAGTTCTTGGATGAGAACCTAACCAGCTCTCTCCTTATCCACGCATGTATTAATGTTCTTCTTTAATTCATTAAAATGGCTGCAGAGAAGATAAGTGACTTCTCTGATTCCCATCTGAAGCTGGATAAGAACTTGCTGGCCTGTTCAGTAACCTGTAGCCATCCCTCCTCTGAGCCTACAGAGCACAGCAATATTAATGAGTCCTCTTCTCTTTATGGCTTTAATTATTGTGTGCACTGGGTACGATGATAAGTGGATATCTTTGTGTTAAGCAGCTAATTAATGTTTGGAACTTAGTCTTTTGTTTATTGTGGAGTTTTGCATGAAACTATTCTCAGCTGTAATAGAGTTCATGAAATATGTTCTGTAGATTCCAAATGTTAGAGACAAAAAGATGAGGTGGTGCTAAGGGCCATCAGTGCCTGTTGACTTCTTTGGGTCCTACATACATCAAAAAAATGAAGTGAAACCCGTTGCTGGAGGACTGATTGCAGCTAAAGTACCCTGTTTAATCTCACACGTGCAGGATGCCTTGTGAGCCAGGAAGACTATCAAGATACAGTTTTAATTAACATTTGCTTTTTAGATAATGGTGCACAGTTTATTTTGGCAAGAGTTCATTGAATATGAAATTTCCATAATTAAGATACTTAAACCTGCAATATTTTGTTTTCTGCAGTATTTTTTCCAAAATGGCATAAATTCTGCAGTGTTTATTACCCAGTAGACAACTAGTACAAGAAAGAGCAATTTCTTCCTCTGCTTTCTTTAATCTGCTTTTAACCTCTTAGTTTTGGTGATTTGTTAGGCAGCATCTTCTTTTCACAAATGTGTTTGAGCAATCACAGAATAAAAATAAAGGAGAGAAGGTATAAATATAACTACCTCTTCCACAGATAATTAAATACAGATCTTCTATTAATTTGTTTTAATATGCACATCTGAATGAACTCATCACTATATCATCTGAATTATATTTCTCTTCTGTCCTTCAGAAGGAGCCAGAGTCTTAAAACAACGTTTTACATATTTAAAGGTATTAAATGCTCCTTTTTGAGATATTGTCATTCCTCCCGAGAAGTAAGAGAATAGGTGTGAGAAACCATCCTTGGTGCAGATGGTGAACTGAAAGAATTCACGATTCTTGGATTTTCCTCTTCTTTTTAATGGTGTATAAAAATAATTTGCTGGAAAAAAGAAAAAAACACCCTTAGTTGTTCTTTATATTCTTCTGTCATAGATTCTTAAGATGAGGCTAGAAAGCTCTAAAGGCAAACAAATGGTTGATGAACAATGGAGACCTCCTATCATAGCTCTGTATGATGTCAAGAGATTTTCACTGGTTGGAACAACATTGTTAAGCAATGTCAAATTAAAAGGGAGCAAACTGCTTCCCTTCCAGTTGTGCTGGGAGGGGTTAGGAGAGAAGGATAAAATTGCTGTTCAGAGTGATTGCTAGGAAAAAAACTGAGATTCTTCAGAGCACCTAATGTCATTAAAGAAACATGAAGCTCTCTTGTGGCACTATGAGGTCATTATTGAGACACTTCCAGATGAATGCAGTAGGAGTGTAAAACTGTAGAACAAATTAAGATTAAAGGTTGTGTTTTGGCTAAATCCTCTGTTGGATATTGTCAGGAATCCAGTTTTCAGCTGTGAAGTGCCCCACCCTGAGAAACCACCAGGAATCTGGTGCATGAGGTTTGAGGGGTCCTACCTCCTTCCTGCATGCTCTGGAGAACAGCTTGCTTGAAAGAATACAGACTTTTCTGAACTGCCCAAGTTGAAATCACACCAGCCTCCCTGTACACACACACAATCCCAGCATGGCAGGGCTTGGAAAGGAACTCTGGAGATCATCTAGTCCAACCCCTCATCCAGGTTGCCCAGGATGGTGTCCAGGCAAGTTTTGAATCTCTTCAGAGGAGACTCCACAGCCTCTCTGGGCAGCCTGCTCCAGGGCTGTGCAAGGGATAGCTGACATACAAAGTGGGCTGTGGAATAGCTCCAGCTCCTGGTCCCTGGAAGAGGTTCATCTGCACCCAAAATTTCCTGTGGGTAGGACTTTTTATCACAGCTTAGCCCTTACATTTAGCCATGAGATAGGTCAATGTGGTCAGTCCAGCAGTACCCATCAGAGCGTTAGCTTCTTCTGAAATCCCTGGGGGTCGTGGTACAGGTTACAGCTTGGGGGAAGCTCTCTGTGGGACCTGCTGAGCTGGGAGTAACCCCTGTGATAAACCCCAAGTTTGCTCAGCAGAGGAATGCTGCATCGATTGCATCCACAACATCTCAGAGGGTGTGAATGCTAATTAGCATCAGGGATTGCTGGAGGGGAGGATGGTCCCTGCTGGACTCCAAGGGGTGTAGCTTGCCCTTTCTAAGCAATAAATCCATATTGGTTAAACTGCCTGTGTCGGAGTGTTTGTGGAATCAAAAACTGTGTCTGCAAATTTGTGTGAAGTTAATAGTCTCTGTTAACTCATCATCACAGAGGCAGACGACCCTGCTGAAGCAGATATTCTAGATGTTAAAGCAACGTTGAGATGCTGGAATTACATCCTTTGAGCGAGGTGGGCAGAAGGTGAAGATCAGGCCTTACTGATGGATGCAAAGCACTGCAGGGAATGGGCAGAAGAGAGGCTGTGAGTGTATTCAAACTAATGCCAAAATTTGCATGAGGAACCACAAGTGGAAATCTAAGCCGCCCACCAAAAGATTATGGGAATTATTTCTCTGCTGTCAGAATGACAGCTAACAAGCCTGTAACCAGCTGGAGAATATATGTGGCTTTAAATGACCAACATGTATTATCCTCAGGAAATAATGCAGTCTCTTCACAGCTACCACATCCCTGAAGTACGTGCTAGTCATTAGCTGTTACGATGTACATAACCATCCTTTCACTTTGAGGTCTTTTCTTCATTCATTTTCTTCATTATACAATAGAGAAGATCTGAAGCTACACGCTGTTCTGATCCAAACAAACATTGCTGCTAACACTGGGCGTATTTAGCAAGGATGTGAGGCTAAACTGTAGCAGTTGCTCTATCACCCAGTGACCCCTCCCCAGCAGAGAAGTGGGACTGGGAAGAGGAGGGGAGACCTGCAGGCTGAAATGAAAATGGGTGAAATGAAGCAGCCAAACTAATATTAATAACAATGCAAATGAAAAATATACAGAGTTATACACAGCCCAGTGAACATGCAGCACTCACAATGAACAGGAAAGCATCCTCAGGAGCAGGATGGTGAGTGAGCCCCTCTAGGGATTGGGAGAAGCAGAAGAAGGAAGACAAGGAGCAGAATCAGGAGGAACCCCCATCCTCAGAAAGCCTCCCCCTCTATACTGAGCATGACATGCATGGTCTGAGATCCACCTGTAGCCAACTTGGGTCAGCTGCCCTTAATCCAAACTGCTCGTGTCCTGCAGACCATGGCAGGCTTGAGATTCTGTCCCAGGAAAACCAGGACAGAATAAAAGGAAATCTGTAATTTTAGGTGTCGCTTAGGAAAACTGTCAGAAATTCTTGATGCCTTGGTCAAGTCCTTCTGTAATTGTGGCCTTTACACTCCTACTTTTCCCATACCTTCAGATTCTTGCTCAGTTCTTTTTAATCTGTATGAAATATATTTACATGTAATTCTGTTACAAGCTCATAACTACTTTGCTGGGGCTTTCCACACCGTGTGAAAAATAGCTAGGTGTGCCAAACACTGCATCCCGTTTATCCATCTAAAAGTGGGTGGACCAGGCAGGCAAGGCTGAGGGAAGGAGAAGGTGGATCAGTTATGAGCTAATGGGTTAATAATGACCGTGGACTGTGCTATGTCTCTATCAGCTTCAGAGCCTTTGTAGGTGCAGCTGGGAAATTGTACAAGATGAGTTTGCTCAGCCACAAACATGCTCACACAATAGGGATGAAAATGAAAACCAGAGATAAAAGAAGCAATATATTAGCTTCACAGAAAGCTGCAATACAAAGGTTTCAAGAAGCCACAGTTTGAAGAATTAAGAAAGTTTTAGGAGGTAAAGTGGGATGGCTGGAAGGGAACAATCAGCGATTGCTGTACCTTAAAGAAGGACTTCTCAGAGACCGAGGCTGAAAGTATGTGTTGAAACAGGTGAAGGAGGAATACAGAGCTGAATTAAATGCAAAAGGACAAAGATAAGGTGGAGTTACAGTCAGCAAAAAGAAGAAAAAGAAACTTCCTTAGAAATAATCTATAAAGGAGAAGGAAGTTCAAGAAGGAGAGCAGGCCTGTAATAACTGAAGAGAAGGGTCTATTTAAATAGTAATTCAAATGGTTAAGGTGCTAAAATACTTTTTAAACATTTCTGTAGTGAAAAGAAAGATTAGTTTCTGGCTGCAGGGAATTAGTATTGATAGCCATTTGGTTTTGACGGGGCAATATTTAATAGCTAATAGTTATGAGTGAGCATTGTGTTTGTTATCTCTGGTATCCAAGAATATGCTAGGAAGGCTACAGGCAATAAGTGTGGATGTCAGTGAGGAAGGGTGGTGAGGAGCATGGTGAGAGCCCTGTTCAAACCTTTGCATCTCAGGAAGGTCAGATGCTGTGGAATTGCAGGGCCCAAGGAGTTAAACTGGCGACTCTGCAGCAGAGCAGCAGTGGAAAAGCTGATGGGCTTGTCTAACATTTAGAGGTGCAATTTTACAAGTTGATCTAATTAGCACCTTCTGAAGCAATGGCCAGGGCAAGCCAACAGGATGTCTGTGCATCTAAAATAATGGAGAGTCTAGGGAGGGTGCTAAAAGTGTGACAATATGTCTAAGTTGGCATTAAGTGAGATTTTCAACTGAACAAGGTAAGACAACACCCTTGGGTTGAATACTTGACTGGCAAGACACGTGCCTGTGGCAGCCCTACCCCTCAACTGACCAGCATTGCTCTTTTTTCCCCCTTTGTTTCTTCTTTAATGTAAAAAGAAATCCTTTTCTCCTGTTTGAAACACAGCTTTAAAGATAAACACACACTTATGTTAGTCTTCTGCAGAGGAATGAGCTTCTCCTGTAGGGATTTAATTAGCAGTCACTGGGTAAACCAAACAGGCAGATTATCCTAAAGTGGAGCTGATAAAATTGGTGGAATCATGGGTTACCTGGTGAAAAGCTAATAGACTATCAGTTTGAAAACAGTATGTAAAGTGATTCTGACAGTTCCATTTGAAAAATATCTTCTATCATCAGTAAAATAAATGGAGCTAAAATCACTGGTGTTAGAAGGCTAATGAAACTAAGTGCAGTAAAGAATGCAAGTTTATAAAGAGTAAATCCCACCAAGAAAGCACACGGCAGTTTAAAACAGAATCAATGTCTCTTCTGGCAGCAGATAATGCAATTAATGTCATAAATTTGGATTTTTCCAAAGCATTTGATACCACGTTTCAAGAAATCTATTTGACAAATTAGTTTAGTGAGGCTTGTGATGTGAAGCATGGCCAAGAGACTGCGCAGCAGAAGCTGAATGATGGATAGCCAAGAATTGCTGTCAGGAGAGGTACCTAATGGGGTTTTCTGGGAAAGGTGTTAGGTCCAGTTTTATTTAACCTCTTCGTTAATGAGCTGGAAGAGGGAGTAAGTGTGTAAATTAATGATCTCAGTTTGAGAAGATTTGCAGATAAAAAAGAAGAGCGAGGTAAGGAACATGGGCAAAAAAATAACCAAATGCCTTCACCTTGAAGAGAGCAGGTGTAGAGCTTAGGAGAGCTCGCTGGGAACACAAAGCTGGCACTGACATAATAGAGCAAGGGGGCAAGAGAGAGGAAACCAATTAGACCTAAGTTTGCAGTGAAGTGTGCCAGTATGAAGAATAAATATAAATTCAGGGTGTATTTGGAAGAATTTCATCATGGTGCAGAGGATGTGACAGGATGAATCACATCTCTTAGGACATTGGATAGTCAGATGGGAGGAAGTATTAAAATACACACTGTGAAATATCACCTTATATTGGCAGGTAGATGGTCAGAATGATATACTGGTCTTTTACCTATACTCTGTATGTCTCTGAAGTCAAGAAACAAGTAGTCGTGGCCTGGATTTGTTATGCCATAAAGTTACATAAAATGCAAACGGGGCGACAAATCACTCGCCTGGCAAAAGGGATGAAAAGGAGGAGGGAGAAGTACAAAGCCTTATGCTTAGCATGTGCAGTTTCCAGCTCATGTGACTGAATTTTTGTCCTCGTGGAGAGTTTATTCCTGTGTGATCTGCACTTAACTGCGGTGCTGCCCAGCTGATGAGCACTGAGATGTGACATCTGAAGGATTTGGGAATATGGAAGGGAAAGAAAACCCCACTCACAACAGGGGAAAAAAAAAACCACTTAAATTAAAAAAAAAAGATAGAGATCAAATGCAAGCTAACAATATTATTTTGGGGTGTTTTTTTGAGGCTGCAAAACCTCTTTGTACGACTGCAAAGTGTGCAGGATTTTCTGTGGAACAGGTGCCTCATTAAATTAGGCTTATGTTCAGGAAGGCTTGAGGATGAATTATTTTGGAAGGAGTAGAGATAAATGGAAATAACAGTTCTGGGCAATTGTTAGTTCAAAGCGACCATCAAAGCCCCAAAATGATATTTTCAGTTGCAGATGGGTGGTGAGAGAGAGCTGAGTGAGCTCCTCCTGTTCTCTGCTGAGGGGCCGGGTGCTAATGAACACACGAGTTTTGCAGGATGGAGAGCCAGCAGCTCAGGCTTGCCGTGCTTGGTACTCCTCCGCTCTTCTCATCAGCAGGGTATGAGTATTTATCCAGATACTTTGTTCAGTGGGATGATCTATGGAGAAGTGAGAGCTTGCACATCAGCTATGTCCTTTGATAAGAACATGAACAAGGCAATAAAAATGAACCCAGCTGTAGTTTTTTTGGCCACAGGGGTAGAGACTAACAAGTTCAACCTGGGTTATCTCTGGGAAGATATATAATTGTTCTTAGAGAGATGCTGTAATTTAAGGTTACCTGTGTTTTCCTTAGAGCCAAGTTACTCAAATTCATGTATAAACTCTCCTTATTGGTTTTAGTCCAGTGTGTGCCACCTACACCTGTTTTTGAGAATATACTTATTATTTTGATCAGTTTGGCAAACAACTTAGGTCTGCTTTGGTCTGGACATGTTGGTGCATTGTTCCCTCTTTGTTGATGTGCAAATGCCTCCTTAGGACTCTTGACATTGCTCCCTTTCCCTCCTTGGAGGGCTGGAGTTTTCCTGAGTTTTGAGTGGCTTTCTAGAGGCAGGATGTGTAGTGTGCAGTGATTTTCACACAGGCTTGGCACAGGTGTACTTTGCAGGTTTTATTTGCAGCTCCTTTGTGCCAATCTCTACCATGTTTAGGCATTTTCCCATAAAAGTGTTGAACTCATGGTGGAAGGTAAAGTTGACAATGATGAGGGCTGGTCCCACACTCCCCTTGTGGTACCTCCTGCCTCCATTGTGCTACTGCTGTCACTTTTTCCTGGGGGACAGAAGCTGTGACACTGCTGCATCTTAACCCCTCCCTCATGCTCCTCCATGACCCACACCGTGGGCTGTCCCTGAGGAAGCAGCATCAATAATAGGGTGCATTCTGGTAGGACCTTCTTACTCAGCTGTCTACCATCACAGTTCTCCTAATGTCACTGTTATTTTGCAGAGCAAAAGTCCTTTCAAAACATGATGGAAGGAAACTGTGATGGTGCTAGTGAAAGATAACATTTTGGAATATCTCTTTTGGAGAGCGTGATGTCAACTCATGGGAGGATGTATGATATTTGCTTGCTCTGCATTATTTTTTAAGGCTGCTACGAGGAAATCTGCAAAACGTGCTGTTTCCCAGTGTTAACTGACTGCTAAGGAAGAGTGCTGAGATGCATTTTCTCTGTTTTGTGTTTGATCTTTTTTCTTTTCAAGTCCAACCTGCTAGTGCACTCGCTTATCATAATCTAGTATCATGGACCCATTCACATATGCTGGATTTGTCCTGCCGTTTATGTACCTGCAACCCTCTGTATAGGCAATATTAATACATGAATGCAGAAGCAGCCTTATATGATGCATCATGATTAGGTTCAAAAGTGTACAGTGTGTGATAAACCTGCTGTGTCCAGGAGGTGCGTTAAAGGATTCTTTCCTATGCATGAATCACCTACCTGATCAACTGATGCAAAACATTTTTCCTGTTGAAGAACAGGAATGAAACAATGCCTTTTTCCATAAATAAGAGTCTGTTTTGTACGTGCTTGCTACTGAGCAGAAGACCAAAGGAAATATTTATGAGTGATAGTAATAGTTAATTTTATTAAAAGCAATATAAACCCATGTGCTCCAGGTCATATGGCAAGCTTCAGCTGATAAAAACTCAGAATAATCAATCTTTTATAGACAAGGTATTCCATAAAAATCGTGAGTTTGTGCAGCCTCCAGCATGTCTGATCCTGTCTGCTTACGGATGGGGTGCTGTCCCGTTGTGGCCAGGCAGGCCCAGCCTCCTGAACGTGCAGTTGCCTCGCTAGGCACTTGCTTTCCTGTTCAGTAAAGGTCAGGAGATTTTGGGATTTTGTTTTGCATACTCTATAGCATCTGCTGTTCAGCAAAGCACATTGTGTGTGGGGGGACAAGAAGCAGCTCCTCTGCTCAAACCAGTCCCATGGACGAGCCCAAGCTGTCCCAGTGCTGAGCTGCCCAGAGGCCTACAAGTGATTTGCCTATTCCTGATGGGAACTCGTAGATGCCCTGGCCCAGGGAGCTGTGATCCTTTTACAGTTGGATACGCTTTGTGTTACTAAAGTGAAGATTGTGTGAAATCAATTGGGAGGGGGAAAAAAAATCAATGCCTGGTTTTTCAGGATGAAAAGGCAAGATAGCCACACAATTAAGCACTGGAACACATTTTCCACACTCTTCCTGTCATGTTCTCCTGATTCTGTGTCTTGCCTGTTCATCAGAAATAATTAAACTCTCTCCCATGGGCAACAATTACTTGCTTAAAATATTTGAGTAAAAAGAGTGCATTTATAATTACCTCCCCTTTTTGAAGGTGAAAATGGAGATTATCTTTTGATGAAATAAATGTATGTGGGGAGACTCCTTGCCGGTCCTGCAGAGCGCCGCACCCCGGGGCAACGCCGGGGCTGTGCCTGGGCCCGTGTGATGGGCTCCATGGTGTCTCCAGCCCTCCAGGACATCCTAGCTCCGAGGAACCAGTGGAAAGGTTTTGATTTCAGAGTTAGCCCCGAGTCTTAAGCCCCTGCCCATTCAGTAAGGTGTTTATTCTGGCAAATCTGCATATGGACATGACATTTTTAAGCAGCAGGAGTGAAGCAGGGAATGTAGCCAATTTGTACCTATCAGATACCCCCCTTTTATTTAGTCATACCGTGTCTTCCCTTTTCATGCTAAGAGTTGCCTTTGTTCCTTTTGACTCTTACTCCCAAGGGAGTTTGAGCTTTGAAAGTGTTTCATGTTTCAGAGCAGCCTTTTTTCCCCTTCAGATTTGTTTACTGATCCATCCTTGGTAAGACCTTTTAGTGAATGTGATAGGAAGGTTATTAAAAATAAAATATTCATCAGGAAATCAGCCATAAACATGTGGGCTGGTTAAAATTCAATTCCTGGTTCTTTCAACCTTGACATCATTTTGCTTTTTTACTTAATATCTCTGTATACAAATTTCTGAGCTAATTTATTTTTATCAACTTCTGCTTATTTCAGTTGTTCATACAACTGGCTCTTGTCTGTTTAACAGCATCAAATAACATGACAATGGTAGAAATGACAATGACAAATGCAGGATTGTGACAGATTGGCTGAATTTGAATGTCTCTTACCGAGCAAAATGTTTCAGGAGTGCCATTAATTGCTTTCACAGCAGTGAGTTCTGTTTGCACATCTTGTCTGTCACTTGGTGCCTGTTCCTGCTCCTCCCATGCGGAGAGGTGCCGACTTCTTTCTTTTAATTACCTGGGACATTTGTGAAGGGGAAGCCAGGGCAAGGAGTGGAGGAGAGAGATAAGGGAGGGAAAGCCAAGAAAGTTGGTGCTGGGCAGAGCTGGGAGCTGGATTTATCTGGATTATTGAATGGACTGAAGATGGATGCCAACCAGGCATCTCTGGGAAGCGACGTGCCAGCCATTGGGGTGAGAGGCTGCCAGCTGGTAGCTCTGCTGAGTCACATCATTGCCACACCATTCCCATCGAGGCTGAGGCTGTTGATAATGCTCATTATGGTCGTTGTGTTCTTCATTTTCTAGAAAGACAGTTTGAGTCTCTTACTTCTTCCCACTGGCTCTTCCTCACCAACTTCTCTGTTTTTAGTATCTTTC
>NW_008603547.1:78819-88411 GCF_000691845.1 Merops nubicus | reverse complement strand
TTCCTGCTGCGGTGCTGGGTGTTCTTGCTGATGTGGTGTTCACTCAGACCTTCAATCCTGACATGGGGGAGAATTAAAATTAACACCTCCAACACTGTTCTCTGTTACCCTCTGGGTGGTTGCCAGGTGGGGTAGACCCTTGCTCCATCTGCTCTCTAAGGTGCTATTGGGCTGAGGGGCTGTACAAAAGCACGTGGATCTCACTTATCCCAGACCTGGGAATCCTGTACAGGGCTGGGAGAGCCAACCCTGTCCCTGGGACAGGCAGATGAACTGAATTTCAGTCCAGCCTTCAGTATTTTTTTGTGGTTGCTTCTGCCTGTCACAGCCGTGTTTAGTAGTGTACAGCTTTCTTTGGCAGCTCCAATTTCAGGTGGTTTATGCATGGATTTTAGATTTTTTTCTTTAATTAGAGAAAAATATGCTTCAATCCTTTGGACATCTTGCTTTGCAAATCAGTGACTGCAGCCAACAGTTGCCTGTCAGCTCGCAGTATGTGTGATAATTGTAAAGGTCAGGTAGGAACCTGCATCATCAGAGAGCTACCAGCATCCAGCATGTCCTCAAAGACTACCTGCTGCTGGCACGCCGAGGGGAGGACACACGACAGCTTGGCAGGGTGAAGCAGGGCTCGAGCAGGACCTGTTGGAGCGTGTCTCTGCTGCCGTGCATCCCCACCAGAGCCCAGCAAGGCTCTGCTCTGATGGTGCTTCCCTGGGCTCGCTGTGGGCGAGGTGTGGGGAGGGAAAGGGCCACCACTGAAACCATCAGTCTGATGAGCCCTACTAGGAGGGGAATGTTCATTTCATTTTCAGTTTCATTTTCAGACTGCTTCCTTGGGTTGACCAACTTATTTTGGAGCCTGAGGAACATTTTTAATCTTGGTAATGCTTATTTTATTAAGGAAGAAATAAGAGGTGACCCTGAAAAGGCAGGAGTTACATGCAGCATGTTCATTTCTGAGCCTCTCCTGAAGCACTCTTCTTCAGAAACAGGAATCTGCTGGTTTGCTTTCTGACCTGTGTGTGTCCCTCAGCCTTCTGCAAGGGTTTGGTGTGTCTAGGAGTAGAGAAAATAATTCTTTCATTTTATTGCATGCAGGTTTCCTCAGACTTCTTTCCTTCAAATCTCTAGGTTAAATAATCAGGAGATATCAAAGGGCAGGTTTTGAAATGTATGCACTCAATTGCTCAGCTGTCTGCCTTAGTTGAAATCATGATTATGCTTTAGAGCAGAGATTGATTTTCTTCCTTGACCGTGTTGTCTTTCTCAAGAGGAGAAGATGCTCACCAAGCCCACGTAAACTCTTGCTCTCACCTGCAGTCGAGGTGAGCATTTTTAAAGTATTTTTTAAGGTATTTGAAAGCCTTGTTGGGTCATGAAAATCCATTCAGACGCCTAAAGAGCTAAGGCTTGGAGTAAAATATGTTTTTTCCTAAATCCACCTCTCCGTCCAGCCTATTACCCAAAGCTGATGGTTTCCCTTACGGTTGGCACAATGGCAAATACAGTGCAGAGAATCAGAGTTTGCTTACTACTACTTTCAATACTTTTTACTATTAATGTGAGGAAATAACATGAATAGTTCTCCTTGCAGGCTTGTGCCTGGGGAGCAGAAATCTGGGAGTGATTTGCTGGTCTTAGTGTAGGATTGTGAAGATCTACATGATCTACAAAAAGAGAGAAGACAGCTGGGAAGTGCATATTATGAAATTTGATGGACAGTGAGTGATTGAAATGTGAGGCTGGGAATGTATTTGCTTTCCTACTTACCTGTAATAGAACTATGGGGAAAGCAAAGATTTTCTTGTTCCTTTTTACTTAAATGGGGACATTTCTCGTTTAACTTTTCTTGCTGTAGAAAATGTTTTCCCCGTTAAAATACAAAATGCATATTTCTCCTTTTCAATGCTTCCTTCTGAAACAGGTTGTTTTAAAATCTAACAATTTAGGGACAGGAATATATTAGCAGCTGACTTTTTTTTCCTGATTTTTATGTGTTTTTTTCCTATCGAAACTGATTTTGGTGCCATTTGGGGGAATATTCTAAATCAGTCACTGGCAGAATTCTAAAAAATCGAGTGTTTTAACTGATTTGAATGAGGTTACCCGTGAGAGTTGAATTTGCAGCATCTGGACCTTGCAAAATGTACGGACAGGGGGTGTTTGTCTGGCAAAAGAGTGAAGCCACTTTTTGGCTGAAAAAAAAAATCGGGGCTTGCCTTCTCATACAGAAGAAGGTTGTCTTTGTTTCTCAGATCAAAGTGGGATCCTGTCGTTGAGCCTGTAAAATGCCCAGCACCTCCCCCTCCTCCCCTGGATCCTGTAATGCATTGATTCATCAAAATCAATTGCACTTCCATGAATTAGTCATTCGGGTCCTCGCTGCATCTGGACAAATTATGTACTTCTTCCTGCACACCGGTATCTCCTCTCTGGTCTCTGAAGCAAATGATGCTGACTGGCTTGTTAATAGGCCAGGCTGCTTCTGATACCGAGCTGGCTGACAGCAAATAAACAGTTAGTTTGCAGGATTTTGTTTGATCACCTGCAAGAATCAACCCGAACATCTGTGATGAAGGGGCTCGTTGCCTTCCTGTAGCGATGGCAGAGGGAGTTTTCAAAGGCATAAAGCACTGGCACTGTTGAAGGATGGATTAAATGCAGCTTGGAGAGCACAAACGTGTGCCTCTTGGTGTGGCTGGTTGGCCCGTGGGCCAGTCTGGAGCCACGTCCCTGCAGGGTGTAGGGCAAACTCTCCTGCCTCTTGGATACTTCTTGCTCAAAAGAATTGGAAGCAGAGCTGGTGACAAGGTGCCCGTAGAGACCGACTTGTTATCTGTCCCCACTGTTACCATCTACAACCTGGATGCCGTGCTGGGAGAGGGTTCAAAACCAGCAGCCTGTGGCAGGAGGTCAGGGTGTGCCCCGTGGAGCAGCCCGAAGGGGTGACACAGCCTGGGTGGGGTGGGCTGGGAGTTTGGAGCAGGACTTCTGCATCTTCTGCCTTGCCAAACCCCTTACAGAGGTGTGAGCCCCAAAGCACAGGTCCGATTCCTGCGTTGGGAAAACGGGATGTTGCTGTGAGGACCCTCCACTGGCTGCAGCACGTGCTTGGAGATGGTGGTTTCTGGGTGCAAATGAAGTTCTCCTTGCGAAGCCCAGTGCTCATGTCTGAGCAGGACATACCTGCAGCTACAGCTAACTCATCTCGCCAACGAGCACAGCGTGGGCTCTGGGCATCCTTCCTGGCTCCTGTTGTTTCGTGCTTTGAAGCATGAAATGTAATCATCATTACCTTATTGCTCTCTTATCTCCCTTGGGTGCTGTGCCCTCTATCCCATCCGCTTGGCGCAGAAGTCATTGCTCACAAACCAAAACCTAGCAGGAGCGTTTGACTTGCTGGCCTTTCATGATCAGAAATTCTTCAGGCTGGGTACATGAACAAGTATTTCCTTTTATTCATTCCAAATTTATGGGCAGTTATTGACTGACCCCTTTGCTCTTGTGTTATGGGATGGTATGAAAAGAGAGGAATTGATCAATCTTCAGTATACTGCCCTGCAGAGTTAACGATGTTTTATTTCCCTGTATTATGGGAGAGAGAGAGAGATCCTTTTTCATTACAACTCTGATCAATTCCTAAGTTTTTTCAGGGCATTCAAGTTCCTGAACTTTACAGATAGTAAAGAATAAGATGAGAAGGCATAGTTTTGTTCTTGAAGCAAATCACTGAAGAAGATGAAGAAAAATCAGTGGTTGTTCATTTATGTGTATTGCTTTGTGCCTAAATAAATTAGAATCAAAACTGTCCAGTGAGGAAAATACAGGCTTCTGCTGCCTCTGCTGCATAAGATCTTCAGGCAACATTTATGGAGTTCGAAAATAATGTTTCTGGTAATAAATGGCAGAAATATTCTGTCTTCTGCATCAGCAGATATGAGGATTAAAGGATTTGACCATATTAAACAATTTTGCACAGCTTTGGCTCCCAGGGCTTGCAGGCTGCATTATCAGAGTTCATCTCACGGCATTTCCAGACCTGATTTAAGAAGAGAATATGTTCCTGCTTTGCAAGTTGTCACTCCCTAATTTAGGCCATATTTGACAGAATTTAAAAAAAAAAAAAAAAAATCCCAAAGATAAAGAGATTATTTCTCTTCTCCTGAAAGTGGGATAGCTTCCTGAGGTTCCCCCCTGCCCCAATCAGCTATTTGAAACGATGGAGATAATTGAATTGTATTGTTTCCCTGTACTCCCCCAAGCTCTGCTTAGGCTGGACTATCACATTGCTATGGAAACTTGAAAAGGATAGTGGCTGATCTTTGTTTGAGTGCACAAGGTTTCCTCTGCCATTTGTTATCACAATCAAGCTGGACCTGCAGTACAACAATCCGCCCCATGGTCTCTCTGAGACAGGTATCTCCCACTCTAGGGTTGTTTGGTTGGTTGTTTTTTGTTGTGGTTTTTTTTTTTTTTTTTTAATTTGTGAATTTAAAACTCTGAAATAATTTGTTGTTATTTTAGCTATCCAGCATAAAGCCACAGCACAGGTACCAAAATGCAAGTGAGATGCCTTGGAGGTAACTAGGTGTGAAATAAATCCTGAGCATCTTCCTACCTTCAGGGTATCAGCCTGAGAAAGTTAGTCCCTGCCATGCTCCAAAAGTCAGTGTTCCTGTTTTCCTCTGCCAAGAATGGGATGGGGTAGGTACAAGTTTAACTCAGTTATCCAAGTAGTTTTCTCTATGTTGTTCTCTTTTACACGTTTCCCAGCTGTCTGTGGTGCTTTGTGTCCGTGTATCGGGCACACCATGGTAGTACCTCATCACCCATTTGTGTCACATGTGTGTGCTGAGGACTTTTATGATCCAAAGAGCAAGTTTTTACACGTTCCCACTTTCCCTTAATGTGCTGATAATCATCTAATGGACTCTTGAGAGCCCTAGAAACTGGTTTTGGTTTAGAGTGATTTTTTTTCGTTGAAGAATCATTAAAGTTTAGGTGAAAATTCTATAGACACCCATTAAACTAGGCTTGGCTAGACCCACCAACTCCTTTTTGATGCATCCTTCCTCATCTTCCAGTTTCTTTTTCCAGACGTGTTTTTCAGCCATACGAACCCCTCTTTTAAAAAGAATTTGTATTGAACTACAGTGTGGCCTGCAGCATTAAAATTCTCTTCCAGTGCTGCATGTCACAAGCCATATTTTACAAAGCTTCTTTACCTTTATCAAAGAAAACTCTTAGAACTTTGAAAGTCCTGAATGCAGATATCTGCACACATTGACTCTTGCTGTCTGCACACGATTAATCAAGGCTGTCACACATCAAGCTGTAAAACCTTTAATATTTTTAAAAGGTTTGAAGCTGCTGTATTTATCGAATGCATCAGGGAGAATAAACTGTTAAACTGCTGTATCAGTAGAAAATAGTTTTAGTTGTTGGAAAGCAAGGCAGAGATGAGCCCCAAATGCTAGCCAGCTAGAAAGGACCCCCTCTAGATATTAGGTTGATGCTGCTCTTTGAGTCTTTCACAAATATTTCCTCTCACACACACGCATATGCAAATCTCACTGTATTCGGTGGAATTTGCACATGGAAGCTGGTGAAAACATCAATTGGTTCCTCTAAATAGGCAATAAAAAGGGTAGCGTGCCCTTTCCTCTGCTGGTAAATACCTCATTTCTGAAGAAATCCCATTGTTGACTTTGTCACTACAAGACATTTATTTTGACACACAGCTTCTGATAAGGTGCACGTCACATCAGAATTCGCCTCATGTATTTGTAGCAGCCTTTGTCCCACACAAGCATAACACAAAAGTCGATAATTTTATTGTAATACTTTTCTGGAGAAACCACCTTTTCAGCCTAATGTTGCAAAGAGTGTGTGACGTTTCAGATTTTTACCAGAGGTGGAAAAACTTTGTCAGATTTTTTTGCGTGGCATTTGAATAATTGCAAACCAACAAACAGTGGTGACGGTTTCTCAAACTTAATTCTAAATTCTTCAGCCTGCAAAGCTAAATTGGAAGTGCCATCAAGATAGATGTTGCTTTTCCCTTAATTCTGCCCTTCAGCTTTTGGCTTTGCTGGAGATTGGAACAAAAGAGAAATGGTGGGGAAGAAATAAAATTTAATGGAGCCTTTTGATCTTTGAAAGAGGTTTGAGCGTGGAGGATGTTTGGATAAGTTTACTTCTCCTTGTATATATTCCTTGGGCACACATAGGTATGTATGTGTGTGCTTAGAAAAGTGTAGCACACACTAATATACAGCCCAAGTGGAATACTGGCTATACACAACCATTGATTATCTGTCCAGAGGATAGCCAAGCTGAAATCACCTATGGATCTGAGTGGCTGATATTGGATACACTGATCCTTGCCCAGACCCGCTCGTGCTGGAATGAGATGGGCTTTGTTCTGTTCAGCTGAAGACATTTGGGAAGGCATGGGCAGGATCTACCTGGGATCCACAGGCAGGATCTAACTGGGGCCATACCAGCTTTTTCCCAGTCTCCAAGACTTAGAATCACACTGGTGTAAATGGCGAGGTGTGTGCACTAATGCTGAGCGACAGGCTGTACTTTGATGTCCTTTTTCTAGAACCACAGTGACTTTCAGGGTAGGGTGAGTGGGAAGGAGGCAGATCCTGAGAGGTGTTCAGCATCCCCTGAGAGCTGCTGAACACTTAATTCCTTATGGCTGCTGCCAGAGCTCTGGATGTTGGGCACTGTGTAAGCTCAGCACCCACCCCACTATGCACGACTGCGACACTGCTCGGTTCTCCCATATGCCTTTTTTCCAACTGAAGCATTGCAAAGGCTAAATTATCAAAAAGGTGTCCAAATAATGATGGCAATTACATGATTAATTAGGCATGGAAGCGCAGTTGCTTAAAAATTTTCAACAGTTGGCATTTAATAGTGAAGGAGCCATTGTGCAACTAAATAAAGCCCCAGAAATGATCAGGTGGGTCTGGGGGCAGGTAAGTCCATTTAAGTGTGGAATTGCAGAGTCACTGTAATTAGCTACTTAATTGTCTGCCCAAACTTGTTTGATGCACTGTGTGCATGTATAATTAATGATGATTTATTGAAAAGCACTCTTACTGTAAATACTTTCCTTATCATTTCCTAAAAATCAAATTGCTGAGGGAAAGATTAGAATCTGATTTCATATATATGGATAGCATTTGAATTTCTTCTTGCATTTTTTTACGAGCTTCAAACAGATAAGCCTATAAATTATCTGCATGTGAACTCCTATAAAGGAATGATCCTAATGCACTCAGTTGTGCTAATACTAATGGCTCAAATATTTTTCTCAACTTACACAGGAAAGAGGAGAAAAAGCAGAAGAAAATGCAAGTGGCATAGAAGAGTGAACAGTGGGTCTCCTTTCATGCTTTATCCTTTATTTTTTCATGCTTAAAGCTCCCTACCTTGCATGGTGCTGTGCACTTGAGTAACAGTTAAGCTGAGCACTTTCTGCTTTCTGGGTTCATATGTTAGTGGTGGGTTATGGCAACATGAACTCTGTTACTGAAATTGCATTTCTTCAAGAGTGAATCTCCTGTGCAGTAGGAGCTTTGCTTCTCAAGGAGCTGCTGCTTTTCCAGTGCAGGGAGGAATGTGTGGCAGCACGGTGAAGAGGCAGCTGGCAGGGATGGCACTGCTTTTTGGCTATGTCTTCCTCAAGTCCTGAAGCTTCAATGCCTCTGAGATGTTGCAGCCAAGCAAGGGAGGTTTCAGAAGCTCTCAGAAAAAAAGCTTGCAAAGCTTTCTCAGCCTCCCGTGGCGTTGGCGTTTAAGAAATTTTTGTTCCTAAAAATTTGGGGTTTGGAAGGCAGGAGAGGAGAAGGAACTGGGTTTTTCCCTGGTCAGCTGGGGCCCTTGGCATGCACACCAGCTGGCCATGAGACTTCCTTCTACTGGGGAACTGCCCAGGGAACTCAAAACCAGAGGAGGACCCTAAACAGAGCTTTGTGAGTGGCATCCTATTTCGCTGTCCAAAACAAAGGCTTGAGGTGGGGTGGGCTGTGAGCAGTAGGGTGTGAGGCAGCCTGGGGACAAGGGCCATCTCTTCTCCCAAAGAGAGAGCACAGCCATGCTCATCCCCCTCAGTGGTGCTCCCCTGGTCTGAAGACAGTGTCAGAAGCACATCCATGTTCCAGCAGTAACTGCATTACCTACTCCTGCTGCTCACGTTCCTCCTTTCCACTGTTTCCTTTCTCTGTGAAGTGCAAATCTCATTTCTTGGACATTTCAAACATGTTTGAGAGCCAAATAATGGAAGAAAATTCATCATCGATTTCTTCAGGTTTCCTAATATTCTTTTCACTATTACCTCTTTCCTTGCTATTTTTTACTTAACACAGCACAGATCTGTCATTTCTCCTCTTTCATCTTATTATTTTCAGGCTTTGGTTTCCTGCCTTGCTTTTCTTGATGGGCTCAACACTGCTTCCCCTGATCTTCTGTTCATCTTTGTTTTCACTGACACGCGCGGATCCTGTATTCGTTCTGGCATTCAGATCTTTCCTCATTTCCTTTCTATCTTTTAACAGTCTTTTCTCATCTCTTGAGATATGACTTCCAAGCTGTCTGGCAGCATCTTCTCCTAGATACCCCGTAGTACAAGGAAAAATAATGTGTGTTGTGTGGCAGGGCCAGTGGGGGAAAGCAGAGCAGATTGCTTGACTTTTTGGTTTTCAAATTCTAGTTTAAATGAAAATTGATTACATAGCTTGATAATATAAATAATCAAAGAAATACTTTGGTCATCTGAAAAATACAATTCTATTCTATGAATCTAAATTAAAATATACTTTACTTAGGCTACTTACTGCCTATTATTCAAATATTCTAATTCAATTCGCTATCTATTATTCCTACCAGTTTTTTCCCAATGTTGTTTTTAAAGCAGATGTCATAGATATAAATGAAGAAGAAATAAAGTGTAAGTTATTACAACAAAGAATCTGGATAATCACTTTGGTCCTCATTTTCCATCTTATAATGTTTGGGTAATCAGAACAAGAACCTCACTGACTTCAGAACGGCTTCATCTGGAAACACGTACGTGGCAAGATTTGTGCTTTAATCACCACTAGAACCCAAATCAGTCTAACGAATTAAGTCTCAATGAATCATCCCCCTTTATCTTAATCTTTGTCTAAGTTGGCTGCAAGAGGGCAAGCTGCTATAACTCTTTCCTTTTAGCACGGTTGGGGTTCTACTGCAAAGTGCAGTGATATCTGGACAGTAGATTGACTTGGTACATAAAAATTAGTGCAAAACATAGCAGTAATAATGCTTCCCATCTTCCAAGCACTTCCCAGACATTAACTAATGAATTGTCACAGAAACCATATAACATAGACAAGTGTCTTTGTCCTCATTATAGAGATGGAGAAAGTAAGGTAACAAGGATAAATCACTTGTCCTGGCCCCCAGAACAGCTGACAGCAGGGAAAGAATTTGTAATGGGGGAACTTCTGGCCAAACACCCAGAAGGGCTCAGATTGTGCTTTCCTTACGACTGTCTCTTGTACAAAAAAATTACCAGAAAAAGAAGGTGGGTGAA
>NW_008603547.1:76723-78788 GCF_000691845.1 Merops nubicus | reverse complement strand
CGCTCTTCCTCCCCTTTGGCAAATTTTATTGCATCTTCCTCTCGTGGATGTTTCTAAAAGGTCTGTGTACAATAAGTTGGGGGAAGAGTGTAAAGGTCAAAAATTGTATCTTGGAAAGTGGTATTTTTTTGAATTTCCCAGTCTGATGAGTCATTCATTGCTATGACATATCGTGTCTGCTTTTGTTAGTCATGTCATATTAGACTCAGTGAGCGAGAATGATCCTGCCTATTCCAGGCTGGCTGATTTCATGAAAAAACTTAAATTGAGAGTGACACTAAAGTGCAAAAGAGTAATCTGAGGGAATGCAGTTAGTTTGCTTCAGATCTTATTTCTTCTGTACGTTGGACTGACATGGATGTTTTTCTTCATAACCTGCAGTTCACAACCAGCTGAGTTCTCTAAGATTGTGCACTTTACAAAAGTGACACTATTTTATTGAATTAAGTAAACAATTTGTCACTGCTGAAACTCGGTGTTAGTAATTTATTACAAATTACATCATTATTTTACAATATGGGACAAGTGAGTCAGATGAAATGCATCTAGCTGATTCTGAATTTCAGGATAATCGATGAAGCCTTTGTTAGATTAAAATATGATCTATTATCTAAAGCCATTTAGCAGGACCCAGGCTGAAATTTAAATATTTCTGTAACAACCTAACTCTTCATTTCAAAACCAAGCACCCATGTCCATTAGTACTTCAGTGAGTGTGTGTGTCATCATGCTCTGATGTCCAAATCCATGGAGAATGTGCTTTATTCTGTGCTGTTCTTCACAGGGTTGTACTTTGTGCTGTGATATTAAGGGTTTCCAGCAGAACAAGAAGTCATGCCAGCTGTGCACAGAGACACCTTTGTCCTCCCTGACCAACTCTCTGAAAGTCTGTGTGCTTTGGTGACATCCTTCTGACAGACAAGCTCTCCATCAAATTGTTGAGTTTGTATCTAGGAGGTCTTGAACTGAGCTTTGGGCGCTGAGTGCTCTGATGCGGAGAAGGAGAACTTGGGTGGGATTTGGTGGGTCGTGGGACCTGTGGCAGAGTGGGTGAGCAGAGGGCTTCCTGCAGTTGTGTGCCCAGCAGATCTGCTGCCATCATCTCCTCCAGCTTGCGCTGGGCTGATGGCTTCTTTTTGTAGGTAGGTTGTATGGCCACAATCCTGGCAGGAGAGTTGAAAGTCTGACTGAAGTCAAGCCATCAGAAGCCAAAGTCCTTTACCTCTATCTTCAGCCCTAGAACAGCTCTCAAATTACTCTCTGAGTTGACTAAAGTGAAGTCTAGCATTACAAGAAAGTTGGCATCAATGTGATTGTAAACTTATACCTGTGACCACAACCTCTGCCTTGCTGTAATCATCTGGTTTTTGTGCTGTTCTCCTGGTTTCCACCCATGAGATCTTTTTTGATTAAAAAAAAAAAAAGATATATTTTAGAGTAGTGGTTGCTTATACATGGTAAGAGTACCTAGATCTGTCTTAAGTGATGCACAGTATATTACTTTTCACTCTAGTGAAGTCTACATTTTAAAGTTTTAAAATTAGACAATGGTATGATCTTAGTGAGATAGGAAATATTTTTGCCAACCACAGGATAAAGTAGGAATTTTGAAAATGTTACCAGATGATCAAAGAGCTGAAGCCTGGAATAGTTTCATTAACTGAAAAGGAAAATAAAGTTTTAGAAAGGAAGTAGGCCAATGGGTGAAAGATTCCTTTCAAGATCACACAATAATAATTTGTGTGTATATATCTAAATGATAGGTAGTTGAAATCAGAGATAATGATTTTTTAAAGTCAGTATTGAGTCATTCTTACTATTTCTAAACCTTGTTGATAAGTAAATTAAGAACTATTTTTTCTTCAAAAGCAATGGTTTAACAAATCCCTTAGTTTTAATTTCTTTTTTTTTTCTAATTTCTAATTGCATTCTGAATTTCCCAAGTTTCCTTTTTTCCCTGGGATTTTTGCACTTTGCCATGTATTTTTCTGGGTCAGTAGAGCCTTAGCTTCTATTAGGATGGAAGGACATGCCAGGCAGTCGTTGTGGGCAATTTGTGCAATCT
>NW_008603547.1:68520-76692 GCF_000691845.1 Merops nubicus | reverse complement strand
TGTAGGGAAGAGCAGCACTCTTCAGAAAAGAACTTTTTCTAACAGAAAAAAGCCCTGTCATTTTTTTTACTTTTTCTGTCAGAAATTCCCCTCTTGGCAGTGGATGAGCTTGGGATACTTAGGTGATTATTGACCCTAGTTAAGGGCCTGTTACCAAGGGAGAGTTCAACTCATCTCACTTCACTGGAGCATTATATACCATATACTGTCATCAGGGAAGATGTGAAATTATGGTAGGTAAATTCTAGATGTGAAATTATGGTAGGTCTTGTGCAATTATGGTAGGTAAATTCTGTCTTTCCACCTACAAGTGATGAGTGCTCCTTTAGCTTTCTCCAGAGGAGAAAACCCTCATCTGTGTTGTCTCAGAAATGACCCCTTTAGCTTTTGTTCTGCTCTGGGACATGGCTTTTGGGGAGAAGCAAGGGTTGGATTGCTTGGTGTTTAGGATTTTGAGGTCCAAGATGAAGGCTCAGGCAGTTTCTGTGGAAGACTTGAGGGAGAAAAATAAGAATTGTGACCCAGCCTTTATGTCTTGGTTTCCACTCTATGGTTTTCCATGTGTGCTGTCTGCCTATGGTGAATTGAAATAAATAAAAAGAACAGCAGCATTTCAGCTACATTTTTTTTTTTTTTTTTCCCTGGGGGAAAATGGACTTCCCTGACCACTAAAAATTATTCCCTGAGCAGTTCATTTAATATCCCCACAGTCACAACTGCAGGAAATGGAAACCGGAATGGGGAAAGAAAATAAGTCTTAGTGTGAAGTCCCCAGTATGTGGTGATGGAAGGGCAGCTCTGTTCTGCAGGTGGGGTCCAGCTGCCACCACCTTTAGTGCCTGGCTTCTTGGGGCTTCCCAGTGCCCTTTATTCAACCAGAGAATGTACAAGAGAAGCAGGCAAAAAAGGGAATTTATAGGCCGCTTACAGCTCATGGATGGGTGTAGGTCAGTTCTGGATCCATGTGGTGGGAATACAGGTGAGGAAGGAAGAGGCAGAAGCTGTTTTGCTTGTGGCAGACACATGGCATGGTGAGTAGCCTGGGGCTGCTGTTCCTCATCCCCGTGCCCATGCATTGCTGCCTTCTGCTCCTGGAGGAATGGGGAGAAGCTCATGTGTGTGTCCTGGGTTAGCCAGAAGCTGGGTTGATAACTCTTCCAAGGTCAGTTTTCCAGCAGCTGTATGGTTTTGCTGTATGCCAGGTGCAGAATGGACAACTTTCTGAACCAGAGCATGGATGTAATAAGAATTCACTTGCACCTCCTCATTCTGCAGAGCTTACAGCATCACTGGACTGGTCAGAAGAGTTACCAGCTTGGTGAGGAGGTTGTGCATCAGATGAGCAACTAATCTGAGATGCATTTGTCAAGCTAGCTAATGGGTTGCATGGCTTCCAGATGGCATTGCTTGTTGTCACACGATAGACATGAGTGACATCCTCCCATCACAGCACTTCCCAGTCACTTCTAGGTTTTTGTCTGCTGTAGTTCAACCAGCAGCATGAGCTCCAGCTCAAGAAAGACAATTTATAAACTCTTTTATTGGAGATATTGCCTAAAGTTGCTTTTGCAAATAGTTGTTAGTCACCTCTGTTGCTTTGATGCTTTTCAAAATTGTGTTTCCTGTCCAATTTCTCACTTTGCCAGAGAGCAGTAATTAAGGTTTAGCGTGAAGAATTTAAGCCAGAAAGGACTTGCTGTACAAAAGATGTTTGTGGGCACTAGGGAGTAAATTTAGCAGCCTTCTAGTTGTGAATATTTCATCAGTTTGTCTGGGAGATTATGACCATGATACACAATGGGAGCTGGAGTTGTGACTGAAGATGGAAATGGGGCTGTCTGCTGAGGGTGTTCCTGCACTGAAATGCAGTGGGAGCTGCATGGAGCCTGGTCACTGGGTCAGTTTATAGTCACCAAACCCTCAAACCTGGGAAATGAAGGGGAAGTTGTAATAGTTCACTAGTTAAGGGAAGAGGATTCTCTCTTAGCTGGTGCTGGTCCTGGCATAGCTTTTCCCTGTCTGTCCCATTTCTAAGTCTTAGGTCTTCAAGTAAGAAAAGGTGCCTTGGGTTGCAAAATGCAGGAAGGGAGAATTGCTGGGGTTGCAATGGCTTTGGTGGGCTGTGCTGGAGCCTGGTGGCTCCCAACACTACATCCCTCACCTGGGCTGTTGGCTTTTTTATTCTGTTTGTGTCGTCAGGAGAAGATCCAAGTCAACAGTGATTAAGAAATAACTCTCTAGAAGTTGGTTTTCTGAAAATTTTCCTGCTCTGAAAATGAGACAAGGAGCAGATGCAGAAATTGTCCTCCAGACCTGGACTCACACAAGTCATCAGTGCTGTAGGTTGGGTTGATAAAGTGCCTGGTCTGTCTTCTAGTGCAAGAGAGGAATCATTGCTTGCCAAAGCCTGTGCTGTATTTGGGGTACAAATTCTCTGCTGGGTAACCCTAACATTATTTGGAGAGCAGGATAAAAGCAAAGAATGATGTCTCTGGATTTCAATATGCTTATAGTTGGAGCTTTACTTCCCATAAATCTCGAAGGAAAGCCAAAGGATGAAAGCATTCCTTTGGTAAGGTATTGCACTGTTAATTCTGTTACTTGTTCAGTTGCATGAGAGAAATGATGGATGGAGCTACCAGAGAGTTTCCACTCACGGCATCTGGGTTGTTTGTTTTTTGCTGCTGAGCAGAGCGACAGCTCTGGGCCTGCCACTGTGCTGAGTGTTACAGATTGCATTTACAGTTCCTCCATCATTCCCTATTTGCATGGACATTTTAGTGCCTCTGGACCTTTGCACAGTTATCTCCCAGGATTATTAATCAAGTCCTAAAACATTAACACGTCCAATCCAGTTAATTGAAAGAGATAGGTTTTATTAAAAAGAAATCCTGGCGAGGCCTGTAGCCTCTATAATAAGATTGTTCTATAGAATCTCTACATCTGGTGCAAAAGAAAAACCTCTTATATGTGATACAAAGAAACTAGACCAAAAATAGGTGCTGCAGCTGAGAACTTGTGGTTGGCTAACCTGTGGCTTTACAGCAGAGCAAGGAATGTCTTGAATAGTTTAATTTCCCCCTCATTTAAAGCACAAGCTCTGTGTGCAATACAAAGCTATGTAACACCATCCATAGGGCACGTTTCGAGCTGTTTTCAGGGTCTTCACTTTCAATTCATACAGTTTGTGTATCTTCAACACGAACGGATGGTCGCGGTCGCTGCGTTAATGAAATGTAACATCTATCTCAGAGAGTCACTGGAAGCCAATCCATTTATTCACCACAGATTTGCTAGTTGAAGTGTAGGTAGTACAACGACGTCGACGTTTCCCTTTTGGTTCAGAGCAGTAGCCAGTCCTCTCATTGTCCCCACTGATCGTGGGCTGATTCCGTTCTCAGCCCTGTTTTGCTGTGCACAAACTGCCCCAGGCAGTGCAGCCCAACCTCTAAGGGAGGTAAAAGGTCTGAAACAGTGATAAGTTTTGAACCAGGGGCATGGTGGGCATGTTTGGTTGAGGGGAGCGGGTTAAATCTAGTTCCCAGTGAATGCCTGAAATGCAGGGTAGATGTAGAAGCCTCTGTACCAGATTGAATCTAATGATTTGCTTCTGCTGTGTGAAATTACTTGCTAACGTAGATACAGCAGTGAGACTGCAATAAAGAAACTGTAATTGGTGGCAGTGGATAAAGTAACAAAACTGTTATCACCTGAAGTTTCCCAGCACATCTACAATTGTACAGTGGCCTGATTGGGTGAACAATTCTGTGGCTGAGTGCATCTCGTTCCCTTTTGTCTTACCAAAGATACCACGAGACCAAAACTGGACAAAATAATGCCTTCAATGCACACTACTCTAGGCTTCAAGATCAGTGTGTTGGCAAGTGTAAAGGATGAGACTTTCTTCACCACCAGCTCAGCACCAACAGCTCCTGCCTTCACATCCTCGAGTGCTGTTCTTGCCTGTAGAATGACAACAGCAACTGTCCTCTGTCAAGGCTTGCTTTCACCAATATTTTAAAATAAATGAGGTTGTAGACATACTGAGGACCTAAATTAGCAGAGACTAAGAAGATGCATCAGCTGGGAATCTTATCCTGATCTAATTGAGGTAGGCATATTTTTGATCCTGCTCTTGGAGAGATGCTCAGGGCCAGGAGTTTTGTGCTGACTGCTATGTGTGTGCATGCTCATATACATTATTATCAACCACGGTTTTTGTTAATAATTCTGTGCAGTTACAGTATCTCATAGGTGAATGAGAAACATTTGCTATTACCATTAATGCAACACCAATAATCAACACTCCTTTGCTGAACAACTTCTTGCTTCTCTGCTCCCAAGGAACCTGTTGCTTTTATGTGTTGGCTGTCGTCAGTGGATGGGCTTTTTTAGCTCAGTACAGCTTGGAGACAATTGTGTGGAAGACAGAGAGTAAAGCAGAGAAAACGTGTAGTACTAATGTAGACTCATCCTTGTATTCTACCGTGGAGACACTGGCAGACCCTAACCCAAACCTGTCACATTACAAAAATACTTTAAGATACGTTAAAAAATGTGAAGCAGCAATGCAGAAAAACATCCTTACCTCTTGATGCAGAACCTTGCATTACTAGAGCCAGAAGGTTATTACAAGATGGTTTTATTTTGTACCACTTCTGCTGTTTCCTGTTTGTCTTTAAGTCTGATTACTTCATTCACTGATTTCACATCCCATTTCTCATCTCTTAATGCCCTGCTGCAGTGACTTGGCTATCCAACAATGCATAAAACTATTACATCTAGAGAGTTTTTTCTCATTTTGACCACTTATGTTTGTCCATTCCTTTACCTTGGAAAACTCACACTCACAAATGTAAATTTTGGACCCAAACAAATTGGAACTATACCCTAAAAAAAAAAGAAAGAAAGCCCAAAACCTTTATTAAAGTTATCCTGACGTTGCTGTGTCAGCATCAGTGTGATTAACCTGCCATACAAATGTGGGTGCTATAAAATGAACTTGCTCCAAGGCAGCTTTGATTTGCATGCTCAACACTTTCCAAGTGTTGCATTCATAAATCAGTAGGTTTTTTGTGTGTGTCTGTTCTGGGGAAGTGTTTTTCCTTCATTCTCCCTTACGTCCTACAGCCCGACTTGTATTTCACAGCCCTACAAGACCTGCCCAACATGTAGATTTAGAGGTACTGGCTTTATTTCTTAGGTGCAAGGGAAGACCTATTGCCCAAGCTTTCTAAAATAAATACACAAATCATGAGTAGCTCGTGGAAGAAAATAATAAAGAGGAAAAAAAAAGAGAAAGTGGCCTGCCAGTGCATTAGCAGGGAATGCAGCATTACAGAAGGTATGTGGTTCTACCCGTTCTGAGCTGATAGGAGCAGAATGACTAGCAAAATAAATCTAAATTCCCTTTTATTTGAAATGCTGCATTTCTTCTGATTAAGCTGAACTAGTGGCACTTCAAACAAAGATAGCCCAGAGCCTTTCACTTCCAGATAATACTGTTTTCTAGGGAGTGCTTCACTAGGGTGCTGTGTTTCTTAGCAAACAGTCCAAGTTGTTTGTGGTGGGGATATGGCTGCCTCTGCCCAAACATTATTGATGCCACGTTCATTTAAATTGCATAAAGTTAATTGACTCATTGCTTTGGAATGGGATTTCATTCTTCCCTTATCGCAGCACAATGGCCTCATTTGATGATGCTGATTAATAGATTTTCAATTTCTGCTGATAAACTTTCTAAATAGAGTCATGGCATCTTAAGAAGCAGAAGTTATTTGGGGAGAGGTGGAAGGCTGCTCTCAAGCATTAGTGCATTTTCCTGTATTGTACTGGTAAGGACATTGCACCCATAACAATGGGCAGTAGATTATGACTCACCCTCTCTGCTGGAAACTTAATATTAGTGTATCTGTGTAGGATTAGAAGACTTGAAAACTCAGGTTTGTGACTGTCTCATCCCTGTCTTCTTGCCACTAAGTCATTTGGAGATGACCCACAGTAGTACAGTCTGTAAACACAGAAACAGGAACATAGGAATACTGGAAGATATTGTTGACTTGAATGCTTGTTGAGTAGTGCTGAATACTTGTTGACTTGTTTTCACCTCTTGATGTCATCCCATGAAAGATCTCTCTGGGTGACCATAACAATGGTTCAGATTTCTCATTAGAGATTGTTAGGTTGACAAGATGGAGCATAACTATTATTTAAGTGGGTATACAGGATGAAGGTGATAGAACAACAGTAAAGATGATAGGAAGGTTTCAAGTTGATCTGAAATGAACAAAATTAGAAAGGAACACATCAAAGTTATAGCTGTCTTTTTTGTTGGACAGTCTTCTATCTGACTGAAAAAATAATATACTTAAAGATATATTATGAACCCAAACTGGTACGTAGCTCAAGAAGTTCCAGATCAAAGGACCTGGAAAACTATTTTGTGGGCTCTGCACGGACAAACTTCAAACATTATAAGTGGTTTTAAATGTAAGAAATTTGAATTGGTTTCTTCTGTTTGGCTCTTTAACTACCTGAGGATAGATGTGGAGCTTTGGGAATTGTTTGGCATTTGATCCTGAGCCACAAGTCTAATTTTCTTCAGGTTCTCTTGAATGGGAGGAGACAGGAAATGTGTCATGTGATACACAACTGATGAAGTAGCTGCTGATATTTTAATATGTGGAATTTATTTTTAGCTGTAAATGTGGATTATGTATAATGCATATTTAAACCATTTCTGTTTGAATTCCCTCTGCAGCTGACAAGGTGAGTAATTAAAAAGAGAAGCTGGCTACAGCCAACTAGACCTGGCTGATGCCATGTGGTCGGCTTGTGAGGAGAAAATCACATTAAAGAAAGAAGGGTGTTAGATCTAATCTCAGCTGATTAGAGCAAGGGTGCCTAAGTGCAGTGTTTACCAGAGAAAATCAGGAGAGGGTTATGGAAGGAAAGCAAGGAAAGAGGTGAGGTAGGAGTTTTGAAAGCTGTGTTGTTCCTCACCTACATCCTAGGAGATAATCCCAACAAGTCCATCCAGAGGAATGGGATGCATGGTACCTAGCTGCAGGTCCCACCTGGGACCAGGAATGAGAAGTGGGTGAAAAATGCCAGAAAGTATCAATAGCCATGCACCAGATATTGGAAGTATTACTTAAGTATTACTTAATTCCTTACTTACTACTACTAATGTAAATTATTATCATTTCATAGCAATATGTTCCAAGGGCCTTTTGATATTATTATTTATATTTATTTATTTAACTACTTATTTTCTCATTTTCAGCATGTTTCAAAGCAGACAGGAGGAGAGAAACTAGATAAGATGCCAAATCAGGCTTGAAATGTCATAAACAGAATATGCTTTTTTTTTTGGTTATTTCACAGAAGTTTTTCCTTGTCTTTACCGCTTTTGGTACCGTAATTTCTCACAACAAATGTTGCACCACAGGTCTGCAACTCTGCATATCCATACAGAAAGCACTACTTGGGAAATTGTCAAGTAGTGCCAATTTTTATTACAGCAAAGACATGGATTTGCTTTGTTGGTTTTTGGTTTTTTTCTTCCCTGGTTGTTCTAATATTATTCTCTTGTCTCCAGGCAAGAAAGCAATTCTCCCTTTGCCTCAGAAACATGTGGTATAACCTCATGTCTCGCTGGCAGGGGATTTAAAACAGCCACTATAATTTACATTATAATTGTGTCATATTTTTTACTCCCCATCCAAGTTCCTCCTCATTTGAGATTGTTCTGTCCTTTAGCAAATAGCTCACTTACCTTTGGCTCTGCAGGGAGCTCTCGGCAATCTTGAGTCAGGAATATAATGGGAAAATGGCTCACCTGATGATTTCAAGGGGATTACAGATTTAGGGGAAATAATCTGGAGGATGGGAAAGGGAGAGGAATTACACCAGGTGCTCCTGGAGCAGAACAGATACTGAACTCTGCCATCGTGGGCTTACCTGGCTTTGAGCACATCAGTTTTTTTTGCAGCCCTGTTGAAGGTGAGAGGGAAGGCAGCTGGAGGGACATTTGGGATGCCCTTGCTTCATGTGCAGCAAAGATACACGTGCAGAAGTGGTTTTCACACCACAAGTCCACCTTGCTCTGTGTTTTGAGAGAGGTTGCCTGGCTAAAGGGACTTGGCCAGAATGATACTTTTCCCAAGTTCA
>NW_008603547.1:0-68489 GCF_000691845.1 Merops nubicus | reverse complement strand
GGAATGCCAACAATTTATACTGCATCAATACAAACTTTCCTAAGAGCTGCAGCACTTGCCCTGGTTGCAGAGGAGATGGATCATTCTGGCCTTTGCACAGCTCCACCATTTGGCTTGTCCTGTTTGAAATACAAATGATAGAAATTAGTATATTAGCAGGAGACGGCAGGACGTAATTGTATGTTGACTGAAATGTTTCTGATGGATGGACCTGGTGAGATGACATCTCATATTGATGGAGAGGAGAGCGCAGGTAGTTGATAGATTTGACAAGAGCAGAGTGGCAAAACAAAATAACACTGAGGCAGAATGAGAATGTATTTCCTAATGGCCTCCCTCGCAGCTGTATACACTGATTTAATCTCTCCAAAGCACTCCCTTGTTTATGAGGCCTGTGGGGACAATTTTATGCCTGACTGAAGAGGTTGCTAATAGCTGCCATATTTGTGTTTAAGGACCTGCGAAGGATTAAAGTAAGTATTTTAAAGCAATGAGCCATAATAAAGTAATAATATATTGAAAATAATAAACAGCTTTTTATTCAATAATTGGCTGCAAAACTGGTGAACTTTAAATGACAAAACTACTAATTACAAACCCAATTGCTAATCATCTCTTCATTGGAGAATGCAAATTAAAATCACGGCATAAAGTCTCTATGTGTACGAGTGGCAACAGGTCACACACCAGGATGGTGGGCTCCTTTAAAAAAAACCACAAAACCCACAAAAAAAACCATAAGGGAAAACAAAATGGAACTGTAGGAACAAGTTGTGGTGATTATTCAGGATTTCTTTGTCAGGCATAAAGCTGTTGCATGTCCTTCTCAATGCCAAGGTGTGATGTCTCACGTTGGAACAATTTTCTTTGTTTTCAGAGTTCCAGAAAGTTAATTTTTCAGTGACACAGGAGAAACACAATTTCTTTTTTTGTTTTTTAGTATTCCAGTTTAGCCTTTAGAGAACCAAAACGGGAACGTGAGACTTGTTTGGCTACAAAGCTTCTTAGTGCAGCTCCACTGTGCTGAATTACTTGGGAAGAATTTTCAGACAAAAAAACCCCAAGTGAATAAAAGGAAACAATAAATCTATGAACATTGTAACTGCTTAAAAGGCAATTTATGGACAGTGAAGGGGCTGATAAATTATTATCACTGAAATCATTCAGCCCTGTTTAAGTTATGGAAGATGTTAGGAGGTTGTTGTCTCAAGTCATCTTGCATACTTTATATGCAGTGGTCCTTTGAGCCCTTCTGAGGTCTCTTACTTCAAACTGTTGACTGGTTCTTTGTTAACATTTTCAGTCTCTCCACAAAAACTATCCTTTTACTGCAGCTTGTGAGAAGAGCCTGTCACAAAGTGACCTGCTGTGAAGGTATCAGCACAGGTTTTAGTGGCCCTGTCTCAGGTGGGCTCTCCAGACCAGCTGGTGGAGCGGGTCTCTTGACTAGGGGGAAGCTCATCTGAGCAGAGGCTGGGCTTCCCTGAGTGTTGGTTTGGGGCTGGAGAGTCAATCCCTTCAGAGACACGATATCAGTCTTCCCTCTTATCAGTGGTGAGTGTAGGTGTCACTGCTTTGTCTCACCTCCTGGCACAGAAGTACCTCACAGCCTGCATGCATGTAAAAATGCCATGAGTGGAGTCAGGGAGATGTGTGTCTGAGCTATCCTTGGTCATAATGTTCAGCTGTGACAGGGCGTGGGTCAGGAGGGGGCTGGTGCATGGATGTGCATCTCCTTTGGGCTCTGCACAGGGACAAGACCAGGGTTGGTCTCCAAGAAACAAAAATAGCTTCATCTGTGCAGCCAACTATAAAGTGAGGTTTCTCTGGCATCTCGGCTACTCAAAGATCATAGAATCACAGAATGGTTTATGTTTAAAGGGACCTTTAAAGGTCACCTTGTCCAGCCCCCCTGCAGGGAGCGGGGACATCTGCAGCTAGAGCAGGTTGCTCAAAGCCCTGTCCAACCTGACCTGGAATGGTTCTGGGGTTGGGGCTTCCATCACCTCTCTGGGCAACCTCAGCCAGCATTCCAGCACTCTTGATGTAAAACTATTCTTCTATCTAGTCTAAATCTCCCCTCTTTCAGTTTAAAACCATCATTCTTTGTCCTGTCACAACAAGCCCGGCTAAAAAGTCCATCTCATCTTTCTTGCAGGCCCCCTTTAAGTATTGAAAGGCCACAATAAGGTCTCCCCAGAGCCTTCTCTGGGCTGAGATTTCAAGAGGACATTTCCTTTAAAAAAAAAATCCCACTGAGTTACAAAGGAGGAACAAAGCTGTTTCCCTGAGCACCAAAGGAGGGGCAGCTCAGGGGGTGGGTTATTGGTTGAAGGTGTAGCAGGGAGTGGTTTGGGTGAAGATGCAAGTGGTACCAGTCACCCCTGGTTTGCAAGAAAGCCACCCAGCTGTGTGTGTAATAGCTGCCAGCTGGCTGGGCTCATTGTGGGGGTGAAATTCAGCCTTGTTGGGAGGCTCGTGGCTGCTGCAGGGTCTTGGCCACACATGGACAACCCTCAGTTCTTCTGGGAGCAAGGTGAAGAGGAAGAGTCTTCCCAGCACCCCCTGTAAGCACTGGCTGTGGTGGGGTAAGGCAGAAGGAAAATGCAGTGACAATAGATTTTGGTTTGGATGCTGAGAGTGGGAGGAACCCTGCAATGTAAAAAGGTACTTATTTTTTAAAATTATATACCTTCTTGGAGTGTAATTATATAGAAATGCTTGTGCCCTGTAAAACAAGGGCAGGTAATTCTCCTGATCGGGGGGAATTGTGGAAGCATTTGTATACAGCCTTTCACAAATCAGCTCTGTGATTAAAGGTATTTAAATAAGCAGCAGTTCAGCTTCTTTCTGGATTTTAAATCCCTGAAATTCCAGTAACTCCCTCACCCCTGCAGCTAGGGCTGGGGATGAGTCAGAGGTAACCTCTTTGTGCTCTACTCCACAAAGGTGCAGAGCTGCCCTGAGCTGTAGTAGTGGGGAGAGCTGAGAGGTGAAGATCAAAGTCCTGAAAGTAAGGATTAAAGTTGCTTTGTCTTTTTGTAGTCTGTACAGCTCTACTTTTTTCAAAGTTGCAGATTATTCTCTGTGTTTTAGGCTTCATATAATGTGTTTTCTAAGGAGAACTTTGGTTCCTTAGATCATTGGTGTTGGGGATTGCTGTGGGGAGTTTCTCCATAGAGTGCTGGTTTCTTGCAGCTGCTTTTGCTTTTTATTACCTCCCAGGGATGGTTTGGTGCTGCTAAGAAAGTGGATATGGATGTCACTGAGCTGTTCCTCTGCTTCTCAGCTGTGCCGTTTAATTTGGCTGTGGTTGTTTTAGTGATAACTTAACAAATTTACAGACAAAGGTGGTGGGAGTGTCATAGAAAAGATGTGTTTAATAGCCACTTATGGAGAAAAAAAGAGTAAATCCAGTGACAGCTCTGGCAATTCCCACCTTCATTATTGCTGACAGACGGCCCAAGAATAAAAACAAGCCCGTTTACATGCACTGACACTAATGTGCAACCAATGGTGATGTCCCAAAGGAAATGTCACCAATTAGCATGAAAGCTGCTGCAGTTATCAACTTCAACAAGACTTGGCCATGGAAAGTACAAGGCTTTAAGATAGACCTATGACTCCTTCTCCCAAATGCTTTCCTATCCAAACGTGCGTGGAGATCAGTGAGACAGCTCAAGTGAACTTCTTGGTAGGTCCTTGTGGTCTGGTGGAGCAGGTTGCTACATGCCTGTCTTGCTTTCAAGGCCAGTGGTTATATATATGTAAGGTGAGAAATAATGGGATTGCATGACAAAGTTCAACATTGGAGAAGTCATTAAAAGAGAGATGGAAATGCTGAGAGTTGGAGCATAGCAGGGGAAGGATTTGGGTTCCTTCACTTTGCATAAACTGCTCACTACTGTGTTCAATCTGAAACTGGACAGAAAAAAATGAAAGAGGGGGAGAAGCTGCCACACCATCTGTAAAAACTGCCAGGACAATTTATGCTGCATTCAAAACCTTCCCCTGAAGCTGTGCTTTAATAAGATTCCTAGTCAGAAGTCAAACTCTGCCTAGTAATTCATTCTAAACTCTCATAATGCATTTATTAGTGTGGAGGCTGCAGAAGCGAAGTGACCACGTTTGAGGGCTGTATTCAAAATTAGCAAAATGTAATGTCATTCTGAGTTAAAAAGGCAGGAAAAGGGATGCTTGAACATGTAGTGAGTGATATCTTTTGCATTAGCAGGCGGCTAAATGAGCATTGTTTGAAATAACATTTTATTAGGTTTCCTTAAAGTGGATACTCAATATGATAGATTATATTTTTTATCTCGGATAAAGTTATTGAAATGAGAAATGTTCCATTATAAAGGAATTTCTTGAAGGGCAAGGATGCACTTTATCATGTTATAGCTTTTGCATCATATTAAATGCTACTTATGTGTTTTATTGAAATCCAAACCTCTTGCTTAGCATTTCTTTTTCGGCAGCACAAAAGCTTATGATTCACAGCCTCTTACATAATAGATATATTAATGAGCTTCTGCATATTTTATTGCTTTGTATTATTCTAAAAGCCATTAATCTGTTTTTCTTGATTATCAGTTATGGCAAAAACATGGTCATTTTTCTCTGGATTTCCTTGCTGCCAACCAAGTTTGGGACTTTCAGAACTAATTTCTTCAGCTACCTGTTGACTCATTAAACCTATTTCTTTTCTTCCTTTTTCTTGTTGAAAATTGTATCCAGCCAAAGACCCAGCGTATTTTTATCTGACTGCAGGAGGATAAATTCTGCTTTGGGGTACTTGCATGTTCTTTCATTCAAGTAGATTAGAATTGTGCATATGAAACTCAGGCCCTAATTATGTTTCTAATAATAGAAAATTCTTGCTATAAATACATGCCTCATTGAAACGATGCCTGGATGTTTGGGCTGCAGATGTGACTTCTGCATATTCATTAACCTCCCCATTCTCTACTTGAGATGGAAATGCTTTATGATTAGCAGAGAGCCTGCTAGGAGGACACGGGGAGAAGGGGCGCTTGCCACCTATCTTGGGGGGAAGTTTAAAACCACAATAACAATTGTGGGAGCAAGTGGCAGTGGCTTCAAGCTGTTCTTGCACCCTCTCTGTCCTGGGCCAGTTTGGTGTGGAGTGGACCTTGCTGTAAATTGAGTCTGGAGAGGCTTTCAGAGCTCGGGCCACCTCTTGTGGTGCAGTTTTGACTTGACAGAGTGCTTCATGCTTTATATTTCTCATTTTCCTTATGTTGAACTTATCTGCTGAAGTGGGGAGGAAAAAAAAGTATGTTTCAACATTTTTTTCCTGTTTGCTCTAAGTCATATAAGCTAGATGTTTAAGTTACCTGGTTTCTAATTTATTTCTGGACAAAATTCAAGTTTCACAGGGGTTTGTGTGGCTCATAGGTGTGTAATAGGTAATTTTGAGGATGCTCTGTCCCAGCTCCAAAGGGCCCATGTCACCCACAGGGGACAGCCACACTTTCACTGTGAGCACAGGCCTTGGTGGTGTGAGTTTAATTAACAAGTCATGTGAATGACTTGAACATGGCATAACAAACTCTCATTGCACCCTGGCAATTATTGATTTATATTCCTAGAGTGACAGAAAACATTTTTATGTCCAGCAACAAGTTGTTGCTGTGGCAACGTAAGTGTTGGGCACCACCTGCATCTCACCCTCATCCCAAAGAGAAACTGAGGAGATCTTGAAACTCTCTGAAAATTACTGCAGTAATAGATTGTTTTTAGGGTGAGTGTTACTACTTGTCTCCGTTCCTGGGGAGAATAATTTATATTCCAGAAAGGTAATGCATGAATCTGCTGCATCTTCTGCCAGTTGCTGTCTGTACTGGGCAAAGTCCAGCATTGTCTACAAAAACAGCTGGAAAAGCTTCAGTTTTGCTTTCTTTGACCCTTTTCTCTTTTTTTTTTTTTTTTTTCCCCCTAGTCCTTCCCTTCCCCTTTCTTTAAGGGGGTGGGGGTGTTGGAAACCTCACCAAAACCAAACCCACCTTCAACACTTCCTTCAATTACATGCTTGCTAAATTATTTCTTAAATCTGCAGCCTGATTGTACTGCATGTGAAGCCAGTAGTAAAGTTTGCAAAGTCAAGCTCTTGCCTTTGCAGGGTGCCTAGAGAGGGCACACGAGACATCTTTGTTTGCTGAGTGCAACTTTGATCCTTTCCAGCCTTGCTGGATGATTTTTCTTGATTCATGGGGAATCTCCCCAAAGCCAGAGATGAGGTGAGTGGGCTTACTCCTAAAGCTCTAATAATTTTCTTAACCTCTTGCAGTTGCTCTTGTCTTTACCACTGAATTTCCAGGTCATCCTCAACCTTACAGCAACCACAGTTTCTGCTCTGACTGAGAGCAGGTTGCTGCTTCTGACTGTATAGACTGCTGCTGCAGAGCACCCATGCCCCAGCCCTATGTGACCTGATCTGCTGAGTGCTGACCTGCTGCCATCTCTTTTGGTGCAAGAATGTATGTTAGAACTTAGGAGATCATGCCTATATTCTTCTGGCTGTGCTAAAATATTTGCTTTCTTGGGCAAAGGCAGTGATAGCTAAATGGTGTGCCTGAAGAACAAGCTCCTGTGGTAGCAAGTGTCAACCCAGTAACATCATCTCTTCAACTAGCACTGGTGTGCACGTGGTTCCTCTCTAGATGCTCACAACCAGGGTTTCCTAATAGAGGGGCTTTCTGCCTAGAAGAAGCAGTGTCCCATTCCCAGCTACTGTTTTCTACTGCTCTTTCTGCCAGCTGGTGGTTGTCAGGGCAGGTTGTGGAGACTCTGTCCTTGGAGATACTCAAAACCCAGCTGGACACAGCCCTGAGGAACCTGCTTGGAGAATCCAACCCTGAGCAGGGAAGATCTCCAGACATCTCTACCAGCCTCAGCAATGTGAGGATGTAGACACAGACCATGCTGTAGCACAGGTGCTGGCACTTGAGATCCATTTGTAGGTTGGTTTAGGGGAAATACTCACAGCTTACAGAGCTGGAGCAGCCTCCTGCCATCTTAGGGTGCTCCATGAAGACTGCTCTGCTCCCTGCCTGCCTGCCTGGGATGGGAAAACAAGCAGCATGACTGCTTCTTCATCAGTGTGTCAAGAATGGCAAGACAATACCCATGTTGCTACATCTACCTTCAGCAGTGATTGGCTGTAGTTATTAGTAGTAGTTGAGTGGGTATTTGAACCATCTTTTCTTCTTTTTTTTTAATTTTTCACCCATCTTGCAAGGTTTAAATATAATTAAAAGGAGATAAACGAAACTTGATTTGCAGTCAATCTGTGGGTGACCCAGCAAACCACATCTTTTTAATTTCATGCATCAATGGGATGATGTGTCATGCTTTGTGCAGTGCGACAGCTTGCTACATTGCATAACTCAACATGCTGATGCAACCAGGCATGCAAAATTAACCTCATCCTCAAACCCAGGAAATTCAAGACAACAGGCAGCTTCCTCTGCAGCTTGCATTGTTCAGCAAACCTCCTTATTCCCCACAGAATCACAGTCGTTTCAGTTGGAAAAGACCTTTCAGACTGAGTCCAACCATTCAGCTAACATTGCCAAGCCCACCACTAAACCATGTCCCTCAACACCTCATCTACATCTCTTTTAAACACCTCCAGGGATGGTGACTCTACCACCTCCCTGGGCAGCCTGTTCCACTGTTTAACAACCTTTTCAGTGAAGAAGTTTTTATTATCCAGCCTAAACCGCCCTCTTGGTCCTCTTTTGTACAAAGGATGAGCATGGAGTATTTTGAAGGATAGGATTGTGCAACGTTTATAAAATGTGAATAACTCCAGACTCGACTGGGGTTTCTTTGTCAGGGGACTGCCCAAAAGGATGGACATCTCTTTGGCTTTTGGGAAGGAGAGTGCCTTACTGTGCTTCTTGCAGCGTCTTTGCCTAGCTTTTGGATTTTTTTTAAAACAGCTGTAGTTCCCACATCTCCAGGCATCCCATATACCAGCTCTTAGGTCTATCCAGTGCTGCAGAGAGGCCGAGTGTCCGACAAGCCCCATATGAATTTGCCTTTCTCCATTTCCATGCCACACATCCATGTAGATACCAGCTGTCATCAGGCTTTTGTGTCCGAGCTGTTGTCAAAGTGACACGGAGAGGGACACCCCGAAGAAGGGGACAGGAGTTTTGCTCAGCAGATGCAGGGCTGTGTTGTGGGACCCTCTGCAGCCCCCCCTTGTAAGCTGCCAGCAACACGTCTTGCTGTGCTCCAAGTGGAGCACAATTATGAACTGTAAGGAGGACAAAAGGCTGATGCTGGGCATGAGTCTCTTAGGAGTCAAAGGCCATGGTGTGCCACTTGGAAGCTTGAGCATCCAGTGCTTTGCTCGGGGCAGAATTCTTACTTGGTATCTGACATCTGTCAGTGGCTCCTTGCATGTTCATGGGTGAAGTAAAATACATGTTTTGCAGGAGGTTCTCTCCTGGTTGCAACAATGGGAAGCCCTGAGCAACCACTCCTCATGACTGCACTTGGAAGTAGGGAAGACAAGGGGTTTCTGTGCACTTCTACTTATGGTTGTTACTGTGGTAGCTGAGGGTAGCTCAGGGGAGTCCCTGGCCACAGTAACAAGTGATCTGTGCTTATCTGAACAGTCAAAATCGGAACAAAATGGTGCTGACTGGTCTAACTAAGGATCAAACTCAGTGTTGGGTTTATTGCAGTGACTGGGTTAGATTTTGGTGGTGGCAACAATGACATAAATGTTTACCTGCAAGTGAAAGTAACCAGAATAGTCACCCAGAGTCATCCAAATCTACAGAGAAACATTCAGGTGTTGGTGTTCTGGCTGGAGGAAGTCCCTTTGGAGACCTGCTGTCTGGTTGTGTAGCACTTGGTGCAATGGGGTTCAACTCCTTCAGCTGGCCCTCTGATTTTCATATATATTAAAAGAAGGGAAAACAAATGGCCTGAAATCTATTTTTCTTCTTAATCCTCATATTAGCGAATGGGCTTCTCTAAAGATAACAAGAATTAGTCTGTCTCCAAGAGGTAGAAGAGGGCTGTGACAGTTTGGAGTCCTTAGATATTGTTCTTGCTTGAGTTGTTTTGCATCTTCTCCAAGTGTACAGTGCCCTCTGGCACAATATACATCCACACTGCATTGCTAAGTGCTGAAACTTCACATCTTAATTCTATGTGAGTGGTTTTCTCTCGAGGCTGCAATGCCTTTGTGGAGAGGGAGCCCAATAGCAGCCATGAGAAGGTTCCACATCGTGCAGGAAAATGTTGATGGTGTATTAAAAAATATCTGCACTAATGTCTTTTTATTCCTGTTTTTGTCTTGTACAGTCATATTTGAAGTACATCCACTTTGAGGTTCTGTGAAGAAAAGCCTGTTTGTTTGAAGCTGATGGAGATACTTGAATGGAGGATAGCTTGGGATATAGGGCTCTGGGATAAATTACTCCACTTGTATTTTCTTTTTCTTTTAATCTGGAATGCACATAAGCCACACAGCAATATTATCGTCACTTTGCACTTTCCTTGGGAAGTATCTTAATATTCTATAATCCTCTTTGCTACAGAATGGGGACTGAACTAAGATGGAATTATATTTTAATATTTTAATGTAATTCCTCATGAAACAAAAGGGGACGGTGTTCAGAAGCTGGCTAGATATATGGCAAATGGGAACTAGACAAGCTGTGCAACATCATGACCGGTTTCTATGGCAACAAAAATGTCAGCTATCCTTTTGGCTGATTCTATTAATCTGTGGTAGAGGCACTGATACTGACACATTCGGAATTTATTTAAACAAGGAGGTGAAAAGATAACCTCGGTGAGCTTATAAACAAGGGGGAAGTTAAGCCACTAACATAATGCTATCTGACGTGTATATAACAGTGTAACAGGCAAGTAAGACATTTCCAAGGCAGCCACTCTGAATTTTATCAGCAAAGTGATTAAGCCATTTACCAGGAGGAGTTACCAGCTATTGTTTGGGTTTTGACAAAATTCCAGATATGCCTTCAGGATTGCTGTACCCAAAAACGCTGCTCCGTGTTGGCCTGCGTGCTGTTGAACCAGTGGCCAAGTAATACTAAACCCCCCCAGAGGGGTGAGAGCTGGGTGACTGGGACACCTTAAGCTAGTTGCCCAGTTTCTGGGGTCATTGGCCTTTGTGTTTGCTGGTATTGGTCCTCATCATACTTGTGTAGCCAGAGCAAAGTGGCTGCCTGGCAGAGCAAGCTGTAGGACTTGGCAATTAAACTGTGTGGGCTGGCCACTGGAAAATGGCAAAAGCAGTTGCAAGGAAACAAGCTACGCTCTCTAGTCCCTCTATGTGGGTCAGATATTTTCCTAGGGATATTTGGAAATTATTGTGCTACGCTATTTCCCTTTAGTACTTTTACTTATTTCAATAACAAGAGAATAAAAGGATAATGTTTTCCTACTTTTCAATGTACCATGACAATACAAATGGTACGGTGATGTCGGAGCACAAAATAAATATGGATGCAGATACTTGTCATTATGATGAAACAACATCTTTTCATCTTTATCTTGGAATTACAGGCTCCTCGGGAAGACGACAGTGTCTTGTTATGGAAAATGAATTTTCGGTAGTAGAAAGATATCTTTTAACTTATTCTTGAATTCTTCCTGTTTGCCAGAGGCATGTAGAAAAATTAGCTTCTTTCCCGATTCTTTTGCTAGTTTTATTAAAATTCATGGTACAAAAAGTGCCATATAAGTACTTGGTGTGTGACTGAGGGGAAAAAAAGGAGCTGGAGAATGCAGAGCTGAAGTTATTATAAGATTATTAGCTGGCTGCTGTCTGGATTTTTTTCTTTTAGTTATTTAAAAAGAAATTAGTAAGCCCTCAATATCTTTGTCCATTTCTTTCTAGACATGTAATGGGCTGAAAAGAATTTAATACAATATATATTTAAAAATTTCTGATTAAAAAGAAAATCACATTCTCAAGTAGAACAGTGATCAGAATTGTAACTGCAGTAGAGCTCATGGAAACAGAGTTCATGTGAACTTCTGAATTTTTCCAAATTCAGAATATCTTTCTGATAGGGATGGGAGTCCTCAAACTGATTCCATGCTTCTGTTCTACCCACGGTAGGAACATGATTTTGTGTTTATCTGCCTCGTGCATCCCTGTGACTGCTGGCTTTGTTATGGAGGTGGTGTTGCAAAATTGCACAAATGGATTATGTTTTGAGCTTTTACAAAGTTAAAAAGATAAATAGTGACAGTAGATCTGGTGTACAGCAAAGCTGGTTTCTAGTCCAAGAACAGCACTAATGTTAAAGACAAGTTTCTTCCCAACCTGTGTATCTAATATCATCAGTTCAGGATGTTGTGACTCTGACTCCCATGGGAGTTTGCCAGTGTTTTAGACAACTTTCTTTTCATCTTTGTAATGTAGCAGCAGAGATGTAGGTAAAGTCACTTGATGCTACAGAAAATGGAGCAGCCTGTGACTAAGACTGAACCCAAGAGCTTAAATTGCTTTGCTTTGCCATCTAGGAGAAGTGAGGATGGAGCTCCTTATGAAAAAAACTCCACTCCCTTCTAAATCCCAATGCACTTTGAACTGATCAGGAGCTTTTTCTGAAGATCTTGAGAATTTTGCTTTTCTTTCCATTCTACAGGAAACTTTAACAAACCATAGGTGGGAAGTTTTCTCTAGTCTTGGTAGCAGTGAAAGAGCACCTTGGGTTTCTCCCTCTCTGGGGATGCTTTCAAGCCTGTGGGTCTCTTCTGCTGGAGATGCTTCTTTTTGTAGCTCCTCACTGAAGACCATCTGTGACTGGGCAGTGTCCTACCACCAGGAACCTCACTAGTCTAGATCACAGGAAAGAATGTTACTTGAATCCTGCAAAACAGAGAGCAGCAAAACTTCAAACTTCTTAAAAGACTAAAATAAATGAAGCCTCTTCTTTGCCCTGGATTGTTACAGCAAAACCAGGCTTTCTTCTCTAAAGAACGTGGAATCTCCTCTGAAGGAAGAAAGCAGGGGAGTGGAATTTCTTCTAATTGTTTTTATTCTTAAGCAGGACTGACATGCTGTATGCAACAACTCTTATTTGGATGGGAAGTCATGCTGGAGACATTGAGAAGAATGTGGTCTTTCCTTCTGAAGCCATTGACTTGGAAAACTTGTGCATGCAAAAAGGCTGACCTTTTGAGGAGTCACAGACATTAGCTTCTGATTAAGGACTGTATTTAATTTCACTGAGCATCTAACCTGAGGGCAGGCTCTAGCTTCATGTGCTTTGAAGTCAAATGCCTGGCTGGTCCTATCATGATCAAAACACATATTTCCCTTGCTAATACCTAGGGCTCAAAACCTCTGGTGCAAAAGCAGATATCTCTTGATTTAAGTCCTTCCTGTAGGATTTTAAAGGCGTTATTTGGGATATCTCCTGTAGGGCTTTAAGCACAAGAACCCTCATTTACTGTTTTTTTTTTTTCTTTTGTTCGATTAACACTAATTGTGGACTGGCAGAAAACAGTGGATCTGCTACAACCCTGCACATCAGGGTTGGACTGGCTCTGTGTTAGTGCACTTGAATTTCCTTGCCTGCATTGCCTTCTGCCCTTCAAAGACACAAGCACTGATTTTTATTGTTATTACTATTATCACTTTACACGTTTTAATATACGTATACACACATTTGTATATATTATACAGCAGACATGTCATTACAACATAAAAAGTTATATTATATTTCAGGGATTGAGCATTATGTTTAAAGCCCAAGCATTCCTCATCAATAACGTGGTGGTGTCCTGCCAGATGCCTGTCTTGTCAGCCAGATGTTGCTAGAGGAGCTCTTCAATAAGTCCTGCCAAAGGACTAGAAATCATGTTGCTGGCTCTTGGCAGAGTTCGGTGTGTGGTGGAACTAGGGCCTCTGATACATGTGTGCCTCCTTGCAGCAAAAAGACTGGTGTTTTCAGGGTCACGTCAGAGCAGGATAGGCCAGAAGCAGAAGGTGGGCTGAGCTAGTGTAGAGTAGCAGAGAGCTGACCTGGTGTTCATTAGCAAGCTTCATAGCTAATTAAGTGCCTTGTTTGACACTTCTGCAAATGATGGATGGACACATGACTTGGTATGTACTTTCACCTCTAAAGGGTACAATCAGAACCACTTAGCTGGAAGCTGAAGGGCCTCCTTCTGCTAATAACTAATGTTGGTTCTCCATCTGCTTTTGAAACAGGTGGCAAAATAGTCAAATCTCACTGAAGGATGACAGGGCAAACTTCATGGTCTCCCTCCCTTCTTCCTCACAGCCTTTTCTTCCTTTCCTCAAACTTATACAGCTTAAAAACAAACAAACGTGAAAGCAGTCTGTTTGTGAGGCTGGAGAGCTGTCCCCTGGGACTCTCCTTGGATTGCTGTTGTCCCAGTCTTGCAGTATCACTGATTGTAAGGATTTGGGTTGTGGCAGTTTAATAAACCCAGTGCATGTTTGTAGGGTGCAGTTGCCCTGGTGTTTTAGGCTCTCTGACCACCTCTGTTCTCTAGAGTGAAATGTGTTCGTTCAAGGGCTTCCTAAAAGTGTTTAGCTGAGCCAGGGGGACACATCTGGGGCTGTAAGTGTGTGGAGGCTTCACAAGGCTTGGCCAACAAGGGTTGGATGTCAGTAACGTGATGTCTTACAGCAGGCTACTGCTTCCTTGGAGGAAGAAAATCTGTTTTCTCCTCCTTTCCAGAAGGGCCTGATCAGCTTTGAGGTGTAGTGCATTCCACTCAGAGCTGCTGCATGCTCACTCCAAAATGTGTTCCCTGTTGAATTTCCTTCTGCCAAAGAAAAGCAAGTCTACTAGGGTTTTTTTTTTGCATAATTTCTTAAAACAAAACAAAACAAAACAAAACACCTAAACTTTCACTGGTGTGGAAGAGGCAATCACGTGATGATCACAAGATCTACCTTGATTGCTCTGTGAAGTTCCCCCTGGCAGTCAGCAGGCTCCAGGGATAGCTGAGAACATGGGGGCTGCCTCCTGCTGTGTACCAGGGATGGATGACCAGAGGGTTTTCTTCCCTCTAGACCATGCCATGGCACAGTGGGACACGGCCAACGTGTGAATCAAAGTCTTACTGTTGTGTAATATGTAAAGGAAATACTGAAGCATATTGAAGGCAGAGAATTAAAGTTCAGCCTTTAATTATGCTGAACTTGTGCTGATTTCACACTAGAAATGTCTGTTCTGCATGCAGTCGGGCAGGATTTGAGCCTCTGCTGGTGCAGACTGTTGGGGCCGTGGTGCAGACATGCTGATTCACTCCTCCCCACGTGTGCCATTAACGCCCAGCCTTGTTACCAGACTCAAAACATCCAAGATGCTGCAAGACTGTGATACTTCACATTTTTAGGCAATTGCTGTTTTTGTCAAAACTGTCTGTAGCTTTTCTTCTTCAGCACAAGATGGTGAGTAATGAGCTATTGGAATAATGTCTGTTTGAAACATCCGTAGCCATATGGCAATGTGGGAGGCGAGGATAAAACAGGGATCAGTCACAAGTGTTTACTTTGAAACAGAGCTAAAAAGGCAAGTTTTGTGCTGCAGCATGGTTACGTGTTGGATCAGGTACTGGAAACAGTAGTTTTTAATTACTTTTGTGTTTAGTGAACTTTAAAATCCCAAGCACTTAATTCCTTTGTGCATTAGTCCTCCTGGTTGCTCTTTTCAAATCTGTACTGTGAAACAATGGGACAAACTTTTTTTTTCAGCAAAACCACAACCAGCTAATCCACATCTTCACTAGATGTTATTTTCAATACTAACATGAGCTGTGTGTTATTAAAATTGGGAAATTCTTGCTTAAGAAGGTTTGTAAAACTGCCCGGCTGTACTTGCATGATGGCTTCAGAGGTTTTTAGGGTTGTTCTAAGAGTGGTTCAAGATCCCCTGGCAAGCACTTGACTGAATAACTGAAATTTTTTCCCAAAGAGCTGAAAAACTCGGGCTCCTTCCTGGGGCGAGCCACAGCTGCAGGAAGCAGAGTCCACTGGGGGAGTGGGGGGGTTATTTTGGTAACTGAAGTGTGTTTGGAAGTGACAATTAGTAAAAATCTCCCTCCGGAGATAAATCCTCATTTGGGATCAGGATTGTACTGGATTTTTTTTGCCTTTGCTGAGCTTTGCTCTTGTGCTGCCTGCTCCTGTCTCCCTCCTGGAGCAGCAGCCCCAGATCTTGGCTGTCTGCTCATCTTGGGATCTCCACACCAGAAACACTTGAGGGGATGAAGGGAAAGGCCTTTGTGCACCCATCGGTGAGGAATCTGGAATTGAGTGATGTTAGGAGAACGTTTTGGTTCGACAATGAAGAGCCTCCCGTGGCCCACATATATCTCATGTTTAAAATACTTCTGCAGATGAATTAGATTGATGATCCTATTGAATGTGAAGATGGAGGTGAAGAGAGAAACCTCTGCATCAATATGGTCCGGCAGTTTCCTCCAGCAATATGCTATCGACTGCTGATCAACCACAAAATCCTGTTTTGAAAAGGCAACGCGTGGAAAGTAGAACTGTGCCTCTGCTTTGTGAAGAAAATGAACAAGAGGGGGAAAAAAAAAATCTCCAACTTGGTTAATACTGTGTGGGCTGTTGATTAGAGAGCGGTCTGTATGCTAATTGAATGTTGTCTTATATTAGCATAATCTTGGGGTTACGTCTGGTCAGCGTTAATGATAAGTGACAGAGACGCGTTTCAGAAACTCCGATTTCATCAAATGGGAATTAGATCCTGTAAATGCGAGCCCAGATCATAATATTTAATCTTTGTGTTGATTTATCCCAGCCTTAGACTATTTATACTGATTTGCTACTGGAAAACACGTCGCCTTGCCTGTGATCTGCTAATTGCACCCATACAATACAGACATTATACACGCTATAATGTATAAATCTATAAAAGATGAAGGCTTCTTGACATGTATATACATGGAGTCTAAAATCAGCTTCAAGATAAGATTACTTCGTGAAGGAAGCATACTGTATATATTCTTATATGTACAACATGTACATATGTTTTTTCTAAACTTTATAACCATGTTTAATGTATGTGCTTTCAACTTCCAGGACCATATTGCCTAGAGAAGGGGGCTTGTAATTGTTCACAGGATAAGTGTTTGTAATTGCTGTGATTTTTGAGCACAATTATTGTAAGTAGCTGTGCATCAATGAGCATTTAGAAGAGAAATGGGCTTTTTCCATGTAAGAATCGTCTTTTTAAGAAAAAAAAAATAATGGGAAAATGGCTTTGTTCTACCATCAACTAGGGGTAACTTGACTAAAATCAAACAGAAACAAACCCAGCATCTTCCCGTCAGTTTTAGTTCTACATAGAAATGTCTTCACAGCTATTTGCACTTGAAGTGCTTCATTTGCCAACTCCAATGTGGCATTTGCAAATGCAGATTAGTGATGGGAGTGCTGTTGGCTGCTGCCTCTTCCTCCTTTCAGATGTGGCTCCTACTGGACATTTCCTGCCCAGACTTGTAGGCAGCAAACATATGGTGTGGTAGATAGTTTATGGAATAACTTGCTGGGACTACTTCAAGTGTTCCAGAAATCTCACAGGCAAAGATGCACAATTTTCAGCATAACATTCATCTGAAATGCCAAAGTTAAGATATTCACTTGCTCACTCATATTGCTGCATTTCATAACGGTAGCTCAGACAAAGATTGATTGTGGGTTAAATTAGCAAAAATAAATCTCTGCCTTTATTAGGTGTTTGCTTGAATTGCAAACACTTTCAGGGGTCTATGTTACAAGAAAAATTGCTGTATCTTATTAACAAGTGAATTCCACAGTGTCTGTAGCTAACAACAGTGGAATTGTCTGTTTGTCTGAGATTACAATTCCTCACTTCACCCCATACAGCACTTCTGTTTTTTATCAAATGCATTCAGTGCCTGCCATCACTAAGGGAACTGTCTAATTCTTCCTGATACTTCTGAACTGTGTCAAGTGTTCTGGGAATTGGTTTTCATACCATTTTAGTTTTTCATAGCCTATAGCAAATGAGTGTAGCACACCAATTTTTGTATTTTTGTATTTCCTCCAAGATCTTTTTCATAAACAAGCTGCTACGTGGGGCCAGGACTCAGCTGATGTAAGTCCCTGTAGCAACAACTTTGATTTCAATTGCCTGGCAATATGTATTTATTTGTATCAGCTCATCTTGGGTGAGGATCTGGGTTCAGGCTCTGCCTGAACATGATGTTTAGTACACTGAAATGTGATGCAGATCAATGTGGGCTAGAATAACTTCCCATTTTAATCTTCATGTGGCACTGGTGTGTGCAGGTCCTTTACGTGGCTCATCTCAGTACTGCAGGTGAAGTTTTTGTGGTGAGACTGTGGTGGCCCAGGGCAGTTCATCACACAGGGTTTGCTGGTTAGAATGCAACTGTGTCTGTGCCTGCCTGGAGAACTGGTCACAGGCTGCCTGCCTCTGGAGCCAGGTACCTTCCTGGAGGATGGAGAGGCTCAAAACATGCCTGTAGAAGGTGAGGTGGGAAAGGCAACGCAACATCCGTGTTAATGTAATGGGGATTTTTCTTTCCTTCTAGTTAACTACTATCCCACTGAGCTGCAATCATATAGTTTAACCTTGTCCAAGCATTCTTGTCTTTTCTGCAGCCCTTTTTTGTGGGTGCCCATACATCAATGGAAACAACCTCAGGCTTCACTTCTCTTCCATTTCTGCTCTTCTGTACAGCTAGGCACCTCCTTTTGGTAGGAGGATCAAGTGAGGAACAGGCATCTGGTTCATTTGGGGGTTAATATCACCAAATCTATGTTGTTCCTTCAAGCTGTAAACAAACCAGCATCCCACTGGGAGTGTGTGACCCCACGGGTGAAGAGGGATGGCTGAGCAGTGGGGCCCAGGCTTTGCTGCTTGCAAATCAGAAAGGAAAATGTGGTTATAGCTTGGAAATTCCTTTTGGTGCTGTGTCTGCTGCTCCAGAGGTCCCAGGCACTCCTCTTCTCCTGGCAGCTGCAACACACAGATGCCAAATGGAACAACACCATATGTGTTTTCTGGTGGCTGCCTTGTTCACCTGATTTTCTTTTTTCTTTTTTTTTCTTTTTACATGACCTCTTTGATTGCTTTTCTCATAACTACCAGGGAAACGAGGATGCCCAGCTCCAGGCTGGATGGATCTTGCCATGGCCCTAGCCCAAGTAGATTACTGCTCTGTTTCAACTAGACCCTTCCAGTCCCAAACAAAATATTATCAAACTTTGCATTTCTTTTTCAACGTTTGCATCCCAAGTTAAGCAGGGAGGGAAATCAGAACTTATTTGGTATTGTAAATAACAGCAGATTATTATCCTAATATGTTATCCAGCAGTAACAAGCTGAATAATTTAGCCAACTTTTAGGTCTCTATTGAAACTGATGAGCTAAAATAAAGTGTTGATGAAGCTAAGTGCACACCTCAGTGTAGATGGGTATTTGTTTTGTTTGGCTTTTCCAAACAGGGGAGGTCTGATAAATAAACAACTATTTATGTAAGACTTCTTATAAGCTGCATTCCTCTCCTGTTTTACTGTCTTTTTAGTGTGATCGCTCGAAGCCCACATTGCAAAACTAGATGTTTTTCTGTCACAAGCTTGTGCACTTGTGATGGGTTTCATTTTTAATCCTACCTCACTGCTGGAGTTCAAGTGTCACATAAAGAGAACGTGGCTGCAGGACGATGATAAAGCATGAGTGTCAGCTTCTTGTGTTTTCCTAAAAGAATTCTTAATTGAGAATTAAATGCTTTTGTTTTACTTTCCCTCTGCTGTTCCCTCTGTTAAAGATCCCAGGATTTCTAGAAAATTCAGCTTTATTATCACACTCGAATAACACTTCTATAATTAACAGGCCCACTCTCCCCTCTTGGAGAGCTTATGAAAGGGGCAATGGCTTTTGCAGGGGGGAGAGGGTTTGGTCTTTTCCTCTAGACTTGCATGAGAAATGGGAGTGTGCTCTCCTGGCCTACAGCACCTTCAGGAGCTCTGAAGGTGGCTGTACTGCCTTTGTGGTGTGCTCCTGTGCCATGTTAGTGGGGCCTTGGCAGAGAAAGGGAACCCTTTCCAGTTATCTCAGGTACCTTCATCATAAATAGCCAACATTCTGGGTTTATCCCATTAGCAAAACAATTTTCAGGGATATAATTGGATCTGTTGACCCAATATTTGGACTATGAAGCCAGGTTATTCTGTTTAATAGAGGTGTTTGCTTCCTGTGCACTAGGATCCTTATTCCAAAATGTCCTGAGCGTGTGAAATCCAGATTGAGTTGTTACTTCATTTGTATATAGAAATCCCTGCTTGTTAGTGCAAGGTAACAGACTTGATCTCTTTATGTACCAACCACACCTTTCCATAACCTACCCCTTAAATTCTCAAATTCAAGCTTATATTTAAGAGGGAAAACAAAAACCTATAATTTTTGAATGGTGCTTTATCGAATGCAGTAAATCTATGGAGCAGAATGTGCAGGCAAAGAGCTGAGGTCTGCTTGAAGGCTTGTGGTGAAGAACACAATAAATGTTTGTTTGGAAAGCTTATTTTTCATAATACATGAACAACGTTACTGCTATTGAAATGAGCTGTCATCACTCTGTAATTAAGCTGATGTTAATGATATGATAGCTCACCCTCATTTCAAAGACAAAGAGGCACAGTTCCAGAAAATTGATAGAAGGATCTTCAAGTCTTGATATCAAGCATTTAGATAAATAAACTTTCCACATAAACTTTTATGGTGTTTGCCTAAATTAGAGAGCAAGTGTTTTTATGTGGGGAAGAAAAATTGAAATGTTAGGAAAAGCCCACACATTCACTTAAATAGAAATATATATATATATAAATGCTTGAAGTGTAAAATGGTCAGATTTAGATCTGAGTTTTCATTGTGGAGGCTCTATCTGTGGAGATTTTTGACTTGCAACATTTCAATCAAATTCAGAAGCTGATTTTTCCTTGTCTGTCAGTGCAGATAGAGAAAAGCTGTTACAAAATGATCCCTTTAATCCTGTAGCGTTTTTTGTGTGCTGATTAGAATCAGGGTAATTTCAACCTGTACTGAAGGAGTTAATCTTCCTGATGGAGATGTGAAAAGTAGGAGCCATTTTAAATCTCAATACCACATGCTGCCTTAGGGATCACACTGTGCTAAAACCCAAGATAAAAAGGCCTGACAAAGATTATTGACGGTTTACCTTTTAATGAGCAGCTTGGATTGATTTTTATTTCCCTCTGGGGCTGCTTGCTTTGCCCTGTTTCCACCCATGATGTCATGATTAACAAAAACAACAACAACAACAAAATTAAGGCTTCATATCTGAATAATTGTAGAGAAATAGAGAGTAGCCATGGCATTAAAGGGAAGCCTGTGCCAAATCCAGATGAACCTCCTAGGAAAAGCCAGAGCACTCGAGTCAATGCTTTGGGGCTTCTCTCATCGGAGGAGATGCATCTACCAAACAACACCTTGATTCTTCATATATTACAGATTTTAAATAAGGTAGCATCCTGTAAATCAACAGGAAAACCAAGAAAACACCTTTAAATGTATTTAATATTATTGCTGAGGAAAGCAATGATTCCACTTCTTTTGCCAAGCCCCCACCTCTCTAAAGCCAACGCTGAACAAAGCGCCTTTGGCTATGTTCCCATAATTTCCTTCAAATCCTTAAGCTTCAAAAGAAAGCGGCTCTGCTGCCACAAAACTATCATCCCGAAAGCTCTTAAGCTCTGACATCATCTATTCTGCTTGGGTCCTTGCATATAGACCTCGCCAGAAAATGGCAATCCCTTTTTCACAAGGGAGAAAGGGCGTGTATTAGGAAAATTCCCAATCTGCGTCGGGGTGAAGCACTATAAAAACAAGAATAACCCCCAGAACCCCACAAACAACAACAAAAAGAGAGAAAGAGGAGGTTGTTTTTCCCAGGCATGGCTTTCCAGAACAAAACCCTGTTTTGGAAGAACAGGATGGAGTGAAGCCTTCCAGGCAGGCAGATGGGAAGCCGGCGGCACAGAACTGTTCTGTGAAGTGGCAAAGCAGAAACTTTCCCGTGGAAATCTCCTGCTTTCCAAAGGCAGGGAGGTGTGTGCCTTCTGCCCCGGGTTAGGACATGACTCCAGCCTCCTGGGCAGGGTTGGACAACCTGTCTGTGACCAGTAGGTGGCTTTGGGGCCAGCTGGAGTGAAGTGTGAAGAGTGGCACTGTGTGTGTGGCTGCTCAGAGGCTATGGGGGCTGGAAAAATGTGACTCCAAGCCAGGTTGTGAGAGCTGAAGGAGGCTGCTTATACATAGAATCACAGAATCCTTTAGGTTGGAAGAGACCTTTAAGATCATCAAGGCCAACCATTGGACGTAGACATTCCTTGGAATTACGACGAGTGGAGGTGTAATTGGAAGTGTGGTGGTGAAGAGCACTTGAGGAGTGGTACTTGTGGAAGGCTGTGCTGAGCTGGACGCATCATGTAGAGTGATGTGGAGCATCATTCCTTAATGCACTTGCCCTCTTGCAGGAGAGGTGCTGTTGAGTGGAGGATGGAGAGCGGCAAAGCTAACACAGGAGGGAAACTGCTGGTTACGTTGCTTGTACTGTCACGACAATCCTTAAAGTGTGTTGGTTTTCTTTTTATTAATTGTTTCTTTTGTTTTTCTTTAGAAGATAAGTATGTTGAATAAATTTTGGGTGATTCACAGAAGTGTAAAATCCCAGCTCTTTAAAACATGTCCTTACCTATCGAATTGGCAGGCTCGAGGAGCAGTTATTCTGCTGCAACTTCAAATCACTGCTTCAAAAATTGATCTGGGCTTAGGTATGTCTTTGCGTGTCCATGCTTATTAGCTTCATGTTGTGATTAACTTAATGGGCTATGGAATTTTACATGTACTCTATGCAAATGCAACTGAAAAACCAATTATTGAAAAGTGAAAAATGAACTCTAGGAGACAGTCATTAGACTATTAGAATCCCCAGTTCCTTTGGAAACTGTATTTGGGTAATACGTGGTTCTCATACTCAATTTCAACCCTAGAGAAAGCAATTGGCAATTACATTTTTTCAGGCAGCATGAAAACATTTTGACAGGCTTGCCTGCGTGGGCTACTAAGACCTACTGGGCTTTATGAGTTGGAAAAGTAGTCACAGCTTCAGTGAAATGTTGTAGACCACTTAGTACCCTGTCTTCAAGATCCGTAGATGTACAAGCATCCATGGATTTAGCTTGGGTGGCTGATGAGCATAATCCATATTAGCTGGGCTGGATCCAGCCACTGAGGTGCTCCCCTGGCTGCTACCTTGCAGGACTGTCTTCCAGTGAGTGTGTTTTTCGTGGGTAGATGGCAAAGAAAACCCTCTTCTAAAGCCTGATTAGATAATTTATGTGCCCAAGAGCACGTGGACAGGCTGTGGCAGCATCTGTTGGGAGAGCAGATACATTAACGGTTGTTGTGTTACGGGGTTGTGGCCTGAACGTCACCGTTACTGTCAACTGGAAAATGATGCTGATGGTTTCCACCCCACCTCCCCAGGAGCTCTGCTTTTAAAATATGTTCCTGTTTATCTGCCAGAGGTGCTGCAGGTGGCTGTTGATTGGCTTCATGGCATTCACAGGCCAGCAACCCACAGCTTTGGTGAAAAGCCTCCTCAAAGTGGAGCTGCTGGTGGGGGCCGTGGTTTACCCACCGGTGATCCCTGGGCTTGCAGCATCTCGCCTCTCTCCTTGAACACATGAGCTGTGCTCCCACAGGCTGGAGCTCCCACAACTGTTTGTAGGGATGAAGCTCAATGTAAAGACAAAAAACTGATGCAAGGCCTTTGTGAAAGGAATTTTGTCTGTCCTTGAATGTACATGAGCCACCATCTTCTGGTGAGCTCTAACAGCATTCAGCATGCCGAGGGGCACATTTGGACCCTTTCTCCTCCTTACCTTCTGTCTCCATTGCAAGTTTGTCCATTTTTTCACTACCTGCAATTTCCACCCTTCCTCCACACCAGGTTTTGTGGTCTGGACTGGGGACCATCAGTGCCTGTGATGGGCCACGAGTGTCCGTTCAGTGCACACACAGGCTGCCTTGTGCTCTGGGAGGTGTGGGGCTTGATTTGGTCCTTTGTTCTGCTCACTTCATCTGCTGTAAAACACTCTCGTAACAGGGTGACAGGCTGGGAGACCTTGTGTAGGAATGAGTCACCCGGGGCTCCACGGGGAGTTGTGCAAACAGATTAGGGGCAGCATCTGACCTTTCATTTTCGTTAGTGCCCAGGCATAATTGGATGAGGAGGTGAGAGGGTAGCCAAAGAGGACTGGCTGTAATTTAATCAGCTGGCATTTAGATGTGCGGTGATGAGTGTCTGCAAAGGCTTTGGATGGATGAATATAAGATCACAATCAAAAGGAAGAGAAATAAGGATGTGCAAATTCCATAGGCCAATGACTGGGAGAACGTAGTAAAGAATAGATGAGCAGGAGTAAGATGTAATGAGTATAATGGAGAATCTAAAAGCTACTGGATGTAAAACATCATGTGTTGGACTGTTCTGAGTCTGTTCAGTCAGGTAGCTCAGAGCCATGTAAAATAGCCTCTGTGCAGATGAAGAGGGAAGAATAATAATAATTGTTGTGTAGATAAAGCATGTATCAAGACTAAAACTCGGTGATAAGGAAGATTATGAGGCGAAGAGGAGGAGTAAATATCATGTGGAAAGCAGATGTGGAGACTGAAGGGAAAGTGCATGAAAGATAGATGTAAATAATAAGGCATTTGTCAGATCCCTGAATGTAAAATGTCAGGGCTTCAAGAACTTGTAAAGGTTATTTACTAACTAAGGCCAGAATAAAATACTCTTTAATGACATTGATGCAACCCAGACAAGTACATATATGCTTTGCTGAACAGCACTGGTTTGATTTCTCAGTGCCTAAATGAAAAATAATTCTTTGTCTCTTTGTCATCAGGGAAATGGGAGATAAATGCCATAAGAAATTGATGTAAACTTCTGAGGTTTTAAAAGAAAGCAGGAATAAAGAGGAGGAAACAAAAAAATCCAGTCCTTAAGTATTGAAATCTGTGTTGGAAAACTTGAGATAGGGTTGACATAGAGGATTTGGGATTGAGGAGACTGTAAAATTGTGTTGTTTTAGGTGTGGGAAGACATTGATGAATTTTCAAAGACCCTTAGGGAATACATTCATAAATAGGATCTAGAAAAATCTCCTTTTAAATCTGACTTTGGAATGGGAGACTCAAAAAAATTCTGTAGGAGCCTAAATAAGACACAAATGGAGAACTCTTCTAAAGCTGGATAGTTAGTTCAGAATTACGTAATTGCATGCAGTGTCTGCTTAATTCTTTTTAGGAATCCGTGTCAGTAGCTAAAAGAGAGAGTAAAACTATATGAGGAGTTTGGTAAAAGCTGTCTTTAGAGCACAGAGTGTTCAAAGGCTCCTTTTTCCTCTGGTAACTGAGAAGGGCAGGTGGCTTTAGTCTCTACTTCAGAGGCTGGGATTTTACTTGGAAGACTTGAAGCAGTTTTGAGTTATCAGCATAGAAACAACAGAAGGAATTGTAAATGCTTCGTATGTTAATAACCTGGAAAGGGGAATTTGCAGCAGGATAAGAAAAAAATGTAGAGTGATACAGAAGTGGGGAAACAAAGAGTTAGAGCAGAGGAGGTAAGCAACCTATAATACTTCTGAATACATCACGTAGATTAAGAGCACGGACAGATAAGCAGGCTGCACAATTTATGGTAAAGCAAGATAAGCCTATGGACAGACAAAGCATGAAATATAAAAAGATGCAGAAAAAATAACCTCCATGGCTGAGCACTGACAAGACAAAAAAAGAACAGATGAGGAAGGCAGTTGGATGATGTTGCCTTCATCACAAATGTTATCATCAGTGCAGTACAGCAAACATTATATCCAAGCACATGTAGCAGAATGACATTTAAATCGGATTAAATAATCTGACACCAAACAAAGGACTGGGGGCTACCTCTACATGTACATATAGCTTTGCTTGCATCTTTCTCAACACAGAGCAGAGGGTAGCCACATTTTTCTTCTGAACTCTTGAACCATTTATATGCACTGTCCTCACATTTACATCTATCGCATTGTTAGACATCGTATTGAGCACGTTCATTAAAATTAACCAATTTGTTGTAATGGCTTCTGGTTACATGCACACAATTGCCACAGCCTTGCAAAGGGAAAGAACATTTCTTCTTGATACTATAATTACACTCAAGACTTCTAGAATGAGATTTCTGGTTTGCTAAATGTAAATTCATCCCCCAGATAGTTTCTTTCAGCTATTTATCCTCTGAGAACCTATTAGCTGTTGCTATTTCTGTGCGGGTAGTAGGATGACTGTTTATAAAGAGCCATGTAGATAAATCAATAACACTTGCAAATCTGATGAACTAGGATGTGCTGCAGGTTGCTGTGATCAGGCTGCTCTGTGGCATAAGTACAAGTCACTCGACTCTCAGTCTATTCCCAGGTGCACCAGTGTAACTTTATTTTGCCATTTTTCTCTGTCATATACTATCTATTATTTTCCTTCTGGTGAAGCAGCTTCAAATTATGGCACAGCTCCAAGCTAGAACAGGGCGAATTCCTGTCCACAGTGTTCACACCTCTGTCCTCTTCTGATGGATTACAAGGAGGCAGAGTCCTGGGTGTGAAGGTGGCAGGTGGATTGCCCTTTACTCGGTGTCTGTGTGGTTTGTAGCTTACTTGCCACGTGTCTCAGATGCTGAAAACACAATTCCTTTTCTGTATCAGTGGTGCAAAGTAGCTACAATCTTCTCTGCATCCTGCCTGTCTTTCTTGCCAGCTCAAAGACATAGGTTGCTCTTAGATGCATCCTTCAAAGAGACTGTCCTGCTGCCTCCTTAGGTGTGTAGTTGTGCTTTTCTAAGTATTATGATATAGTTGCACGGTGAGCAATGCTCCTATCTTTGAACTCAAATCAGCCCCCTTCAATTTTAAGCACATGGACTAAATCATTGGACCCTTAAATCTTACTTCTGTAGGCAGCAATCCTGCCTGGTTTTGGGTATCTGATGCTGGATTCGTGGGAACAGGCTGCTGCATCCACCCAGATCAGTTGAACACTGACAATGAGGGGTTCTGACGTGACCCATCTTGGACATGCTGCTTTCAAATCTAAATCTGCTTGTCGTGGGACATTTGGGTCACCAAATGTATTGCACTGAGGGTGAAGTGCACAGAAGCTCCTTCCTAAATCCTTTACGTGCCATGTAGCACACCTAGAATAACCTTGGAGGAATTTGCTCTGTAGCTTCCCTTTAGTCAGGTATTTTGAATGTAACAATAGCTCCTGATCTCACTGCACTGTAGATATTCAGTGGGTTAGAGCAGTGGTGGCTGTGTGTGCTGGACTGGTGGTGTTTGCCTCTGCTGTAGCAGCAGGGAGGAAAGGTCTTTATTCACCAGAAGATGAACGATTAATTCCAAGCTGCCAAGTCTGGAGCTCATCCAGCCTAGAACTTCTCCAATATTTATGGTGGTTAGTTCCAGATTTTTCCAGTTGAAGCATTTCTGTAGCCCAAGTAGGGTTATGAAATGTTGAAGCAGACTCTCAAAATACTTACCTTGCCCTAAAAGGAATAATCTGTGCAATAACGTAGAAAGGGTTTAATCTATGCACTTTGAGTAGTGGTTCGATAGTCTCTGAAGACATCCCATTTAATTTGGAGCTAATTCCACCTTCATTGCTCCACGGATGCACTTGAGGTGCTCTGTGGTGTTTAATTTGGGTTCTTTTGAATGCCAGATGCAGAGAATTAGAGTAATTATAGTGTGTAACTCAGCTTTTAAAGGCTGTTTCCTATTTAGAGAGTATAAAGAGTATATAAATTGTTCTAAATGTTTTAGTGGGTATTGATGTCCTGGAAGATTATCCAGATGGAAACAGAATCCAGGTTCTTTGTGTTTCTCTATCCAAAGATAACATCACCATTTCTAGCTGCTTTCTTAAGAATAAAAACCAAATGAATAAACCCAACCATGTCTAGTGGGGGGTAGATGAAATGTATTTGCACACATGTGGTGCTCTTTGGGAAAAATACCATCACCTTAAGGGACATCATCTTATAGCACTACCCTTTACCTTAGGATCTAGGAGACCTAGCCATGGATTCACAACCTACTGAGATGAATACTCTTTGGATACCAACGTAATGCCAGTACCTGTTTTCAAGTCAATATTTTAGCCACCTGGTAAGAGCTGTATCTCCTGGGGAGGAGATTGCCATATGCATCCGCAGAACTTTTTATTTCTCTTCTGAAACCTAACCTTTGTGCCTACAAAACCTCAGTGCATACTGGCTTTCCCTTTTGCTGGTGCCTGTTGTGGAACCTTACCCCATTGTTCTGATGTGCTTGCTCTTGTGTCTTTCCTGGAGCCGCACTGTGAGGAGCAAGGACTTTGTTCTGTGTTATTGCAGCACCTGGTACGAATGAGTATGACAACAAAGCTTTTGCTCTTGAATTAGCCTATAAGAACCTAAAGAAGGAATAAAAAAAGCCAAAGTATCCAGGTCTATCAGGGTTCACTCTTCAGCCATTCTGCAAGTCTGCTGAGATTCAGGGTCTGGAGCTGTCGACTGTAATGTTCATAAGTTTTTAAGGTGCTCTGAAAAAGCAAAATAGTAAATGTTAATAAAAAGTAGAAATAATCGTGATCTCTTTTTTGGTGCAGTCATGACTGCAGGGCTTTAGTACAGAGTAGAGGCAATGGGCAGAGGCTTTTTCTTTTCCAGTATTTGAATGTAATCCCACAGTCATTTCTGGTAGCTGCATTTTTGGTAGTTGGGTTTGGGGCATCCAGGATGTGTTTGCACCCACTGGTCATCCAGTGAGGAGCAGCTGCTGTTGTGATTTTCACTCCACTGTCCCAATGGGGAACTAAACCAAAAGAAACACATGTACTGCTAAACCTAAATCAAATTTCCTGTGAAAATGTGAATCTGACACTTGGGTTTGACCTGTTCCAGTGCACCCTAATTCACATGGGCAAAACGGGGTCCTGGAGCTGCCCCACATGGTGCACAAGCTGTGATGAGATGCACCATCTCTGGTGGGGGGGTTGGAGGCAGGGGCTGCAGTGGGAATTGTCTGACAGCTTAATATTTCAGTTGTAACTGGCTCTACTTGCAGTAATGAGGATGTAATTATTTTTTTTTTAGCCTGGTTAGAGCCACAAACATATGGTACAGTAATCCTTAAATATTTTTTTTGGCGTTCAAATGACTGGGCCTTTCCCATGGGAAACAGAACTTCCTGTAAAAGCAGTGTACTGGCAAGTCTTCATTAGTGCTCTTCCACCCCGAGACAAGCCACACCTCCTCCCATCTTCCATTTGGCTGCAAATCTGGACAGTGTATTCCCTGCTGGCAATGCTTCCTTTGTTTGCTTGTCACCTGGAGCAGAGGAGAGCATCGTAGAGACTCCTCTCTCTTTGTTATGTGAAGGGCTAATGTGTAGGAGACTCCACAACCTCCCTGGGGAGCCTGTGTGGAATGCTGAGAGGAGTCTCCTACCTTGGAGACTTCTAAGACCCATCTGGATGCATTCTTGTGTGACCTGCCCTAGACTAGATGGCCCTGCTCTGGCAGGGGGGTTGGACTGGATGATCTCCAGAGGTCCCTTCCAACCCCTAACATTCTGTGGTTCTTTGAAGTGCTTTAGGATTGACTTTTTTTTTTTTTTTTCTAATTCTTTTTCCCCTTGGAAAGTGGTTCTACCTATGCTCATCCTCAGTGCAAGAAGAGGACGTGATGGATTTTTGGTGCGTCAGTCAAGTTTTATAGAGCTCTGTTAATAAACAACCATTTCTCAAATGGGGATGTTGGGAGTGAAGCATGCAACTATGAATGTTAGTGTGGTAGCATCGTGTCCATGAGGGTCTACATGGTTTTTCTGGTCATCCTTGTGTCCAGGGCTCTGTGCAGTGCAACGCACAGACCTCGTTTTCTCTTTCTGCAGAAATGGGAAGTTCCACTTAAGGTATCCCATAATGAGTCTGTAGTCTGTCTGTATGTCCTTAAGGCAGGTTGCACATATGCTGCTTCCTCATTAGCATGTGAAACTCTGCCAGAGAGAGCGAGCAGGTGCCTGGGCTCCTGAGCTCTGCGTGGTGGCTGATTGCTCCTCCTCTTTCCTCTGCATGGAGCTGCTACAGGAATTATTCCAACGTGGACAGCACAGTTTGATCCACAAGCTATCAGACAGGTTTGCGTCCTGATGGTGGCTGAAGGGGCTGTTTTGTTCAGAAGCAGAAGGGATATGATCTCAGGTGAAAGAACAAAGTCCAGTGATCCTAAATAATATCTTTGTCAACATTTATGGATTTATGGGGCTGTGGATATATTGCCTCAGCCCTGCGAGAGCCTTTGTAGGGGAAAACAAATCTAGCATGAGTGGTCCTCCAACCAACCTTATTTTCCTTCCTTGCTGGAACAGAGCAAGCTTCCCAGAGTTTTCAATGTAAAAGGCATGCTTTGAAAGTGAGCCCTCTGACCTCGCTCCATAATGCAGTGATTCCTGGAAGCTCTGTTTTGCTGAAAGCTTCTGCTTTTAAAGGAGAGAAAGAAGCAAACAAGGATGCTCTGTGGACTCAAAGCTAAAAGGAATATCCACTCTTTAATGTTTGCTCTTAGAAGTTGGAGAGGAATTTAGGGCCCCAAATCAGGTATTAAGGTGTTAGTATAGGAAGAGCTGGTACCTGGCAAAGTTTGAGATGAAACTCCTCCTAAGGTAGATTCTCTGTTGTCCCATCCTGCAGCATTCACAGCCCTGAGCCCTCTCCTGAGCTCTATATTTCTGTTTTATTTCTTGAAAGGTGAAACCTATTTAACTTTTTGTCCTGCAAAAGGCTGGCTGGAGGGAGGTAGAGCTGGAAGAGGAGCTGCCGTGCTTGAGGATGGAATGATGGTGTGAGTCCTCTTGGGAAGAGCAGGGAACTGAAGTCATATTTTTTTTGTGTGGTGGGCACATGGTGAAGGTTTTGGGCTTTTCTGCTGAAGGAGTGCTGGTTATGTCCTCAACCTGGAGTGCTAATGAGGGGGAAAGCTGCAGAGCACAGCCAGGTTAGTTGACAGCTTTGCCAGGAGTTAGAAGGTTGTGGAGACAAGTCAGGTATCAAAGTTGCTTTGATTTTTCTAGCTCATGAAAGTGACAGAAGGATTTGTCTTCACTACTAACTGACCCCAAGTTTGGATTTCATTCAGCCGCTGAATGTGCTGGTTTTATTTTCTCCTCTTTGAGGATAAGGTGACCACAGTGAAACCATTTGGTTTCTGGCAGGCAAAACAGAAGAGGGGAGCATCTGGGTGAAAAAAACCCCAACATGAATTTTTCCATCTTTTAGCTGATGCTGTTTCTCTTAGAAGCTTTCTCACAACTGCACATGAGTTTGTTTTCTGTGGAAAGACTAAATGATAAATTGGATGTGGCAATGAAAAAGTCATGTCTTCCTCTGAACTGATTCATTTATCACCTGGTGTGGTATTGTTACAGAAAATTACTCTAAGTGCCTATTGATTTCACACAGTTGGATGCCAGGACTCATTCTTGGTGAGCCTGGATTCCTCTCAGCTTCTGGGAATAGCAGTGGAGGGTATGTGGGACCCCACCACTCTGCTACAGTGTTCCAGATCCCAAAGTCAGCCAACTGCTTCATACCAGCTCAGATCTTTGCTAGGAAGGTGCCTGATAGGGAACTGATCAAACTATATGCTTGTCTCCTTCCTTTCTGTGATGTAAATTGGTAACTTTTTCTCCTGCTTTAGACTATGGGAAGATGCACACTGGCTGCAGGTGGGGTGGATATGGATGTAGAGAGCTGGCTGTAAGAATACAGCCAAAATAAATGGCAGAGGAGGCAGGAGGAGGAGCAGAAACCCTTTGTCCTTTTATCAAGGCTGGTCTGTTCCTAAGGATACCCATTCATCCACGGGCAATAAAGCTTGATCCTGCCAATGATCCCAAGAAACCATGAGCCTCTTGCAAACTAGCAACAGGACACATTTTAAATAGGATAATTGAAATCATTGCCACAAAGTGCCACAGGGTTTGGCATTTTCTATCAGTGATGCTTTCAAGTCCTGTGTCCTGTTCAGTACAGATCAGGCAAGATGTTCCAGTAGTTCCTTCAGGTTTTACTGACTACACAACTGTAAATGTGACAGAGGAAATATTTGCTGTCTTCCCAACCCACAATTTCCCCTAGGGCTAGTGAGGTTGGTTGTTTAAAAATGAATAAATAAATCATCTTTCCTCCTGTCACACAGTCTCAGGGTTGTAAGATTGTCCATATCCCACAAGAGGTGCTAATGGGAATGCTACTGGTCACCTTATAAATCAATACTTGTGATAGTGGAAAGCTCAAAAGCTCACTGGTACTTTTCACCTGAGCCAGAAGCTGCTACTACCTTTGGGATGGAGGTAGGAGTGCCCAGATCAACAAAGTAGCATCTTATGTATGTGTTTCTGAACACTTCCTGGTTTTCTTCACATCTTTGTTAGGAAAGTGAAGCTGCAGCTCACTTCTGTGCAGGAGGCCACTACAAGACACCTCCTGTCTGCCCATCAGACCCTCGAGGCATTTCTGAGGGCATCAAGCTAGTGGTGTGGAAAGCAATTGCCCAGAGCAGGCCTGATTTAGGTTATTAGCAAAAAATAATAATAAAAAAAAAAAAGACAGACTCTTCCATCATTCACAGCTCCTGAAATATCACTAATTAGTGTCTGAGGAATACAGACTGCGTGGGAAGTTAGACATTCACCAGGCTGTTCATCTGGGAGCTGTCTGAGGAACAGCTCTTCCACACTGGACATCTGCAGGCTGGTTTGTTTTTTTTTTTAAAAAAAAAAAAGGAAAAAAAAAAAAGACACAGTTCATGAACCAACAACAACATTACCCGTAAAGCAACTGGGGAAGTTAATCACTGCCACTAAATCTTGTTCTGTTTACCATCAATTAATATTTAGTCTTCCAAATTTGGAGCTCTTTTGTTTGCATGGCTCGTGTTGTGTAGAGCTGCCACAAATTGGGGAATTGTGACTGGTGGTGGTTTGCATCAGCATGTCCCACGGGCCAGGAGGCTCTCTGCAAAAGCCTTCAGGGTGCTGGTCTATTAAAGAGATAATGATACAGATTTGAAAGCTTCAGCTGATTAATTAAATGCAAACACAAGATTGTACTCGCAGGCCCTTTCAAAGGACTCCAAGTCCTTTTCTTAAGTCTCTTCAACCTTGACCTGCATAAGTGCTTGACATATTCTGGTGATGTCACAGAATCATAGGATGGTTTGGGTTGGAAAGGACCCTGAAGATCATCTAGTTCCAACTCCCCTGATGTAGGCAGGGACACCTCCTGCTTAACCGGGTTTCTCAAAGCTTCATCCAGCCTGATCTTGAACACTTCCAGTGATGGAGCATCCACATCTTCCTTGGCCAACCTGTTCATCTGTCTCACCACCTTCAGAGTGGAGACCTTTTTCCTAATTTCTAATCTAAATCTTCCCTCTTCCAATTTGAACCCATTACCCCTTGTCCTCACTACAAGCCCTTATAAAAAGTCCCTCCTCAGGTTTCTTGTAGTCCTCCTTCAGATACTGGCAGGCTGCAATAAGGTGTCCCCAGAACGTTCTCTTCTCCAGCCTACACAGCCCCAACTCTCTTAGCCTGTTCTTGCAGGAGAGGTATTCCAGCCCTCTGAACGTTTTTGAGCACCTCCTTTAGACCTGCTGCAACAGGTCCATGTCGTTCTGGTGTTGGGTGCTCCAGAGCTGCAGCAGTATTTCAGGTGGGGTCTCATGAGAACAGAGAGGGAGAATGACCTCCCTTGACCTGGTGGCCATGCTGCTTTTGATGCAGCCCAGAATGTCCTTGAGGACTTTCTACGTGTGCTGTTGGGACGTGCATCAAAGCCTATCCAGTGCTCTGTTGTCCATGTCAGGGTCTTTGGTCTGTGAGACCCCAGAAAACCCAGGAGATCACTGCCTGGAGAAGTGGATTACTGCTAAAAATAGTAGATCACTCTCTGAATCAGTGGGGCTGTGAGATCTGAGTATCCTTCCCCCATTGAAGTGGGTGGCTGCCTCTGAAAGCTGTTGGATTTGTGGTGGCGTTGAGGGTGGTGTGCTCTGAGAAGAGGCATCTGCTCTGCTGAGCCCCTTGTGGGACAAGACACTGAAACCAGGGGCTGCAGGAAGCCAGCAGTGCCAGGACCCACCGTCTGCCTGGGAAACACACTCCCAGCCTACTCATTTGGGTGGAATTTAATTTTGGAAAATGCTTCATTAAAATTATTTTAATCTCTTTGGAGCCTAGTGGGAGCAGAGTGTTGTAGGAAATGTGGATATACTTGGGGATTCCTAAGATACAGTTTCCCTTGTTTTGTTTTACTGTATAATTCTGGTTCTGCCTCTTATTTTAAAGGGCTAAGCTGTATGTTTTGCATTCATTGAACAGTATGACAGCATGTGAAGTATGTGACAACATGGCTTGAGAAAAATAATGTGGTGGACATCATAAATTACTTCTTCAGCTGTATTTCTGAAGCTTTTAGAACAACTGATTTAGATTTGATCCTTTCTAACTTGAGTTGAACCTTATGAATTGTAGATTACTATTTTTTTTCTGAGAACAAAAAAAGGTTTTCATTTTCAGGGCATATACATGTTTTTCTAGCAACTATTTTCTAATCTGTAGCTGTTGTAACCCCTTAGACTGTTTAATTGGGTGTTGCCAGCAAATATACAGAATTATAGTGTTACCAGTCATTGTACTGCATTACAAAGCTGAGTTCATCCAAGTGTCCAATTTTTTTCTCAGTAACTTTGTCCCTGCAGACTTCTCTTTAAAGTTAACGTTTGTCCTTGACAGCACACATATAACAGCAGCAGTAGAAAGGACCAGATGTAGTGTTATGGAGCTTCTTTGTTCTTCCCTTCATGATAAAGCATAAAAATCCTACATAGTTTAACAAAACTCTAGTATCTGGTCCTAATTGCTGTAAGTAAAGCACGTGTGATCTAAATGTTAATCAGATTTCTGCATTTAATGAGGGAAAAAGCAGCTATTATATGAGAAATGTTCAGGAGCAGGAGCTGTTCGTGTTCCAATCAGGTGATTGTGTATTTGAATAGTATTTCCATTTAAATAGCTTTATCGCCCCGCTGATTCCTAAGCACTGAGTCAAAACAAAAACTAACAGCTAAATTGATATTATTACTAAGGAGGAATGAATAATAGGCAGTAAATCCATACCTGCTGGGAGTCGTCAATGTGCTCAGGGGCTGTGTAGGTGTCAGGGTTTGCACCAGCTCCACGGAACTGTTAGGTGTGCAGGGGAGCACCCTGGGGTTCCAGTTGTGTCCTACCGAGTTCATGTCATGCTTCCATTAAATTCTTCCTCTGCTTCTTTTGCTATTGATTCTCATGGAAATGCTTGGTCATGCAGTGGGCTCCCTTCCCAGCTCCCAGCCTTTGGAGCAGCCAAGCCTGTCAGCCAGGCACGCTGAAATTCATGGAGGACCTGCAGGACACCTACTCATTTCTCCCAGTCACGATTGCAGTTGGAGCATTTCCTGGGACATCAGTGTGACTCTATTGCTCTGGCCACCCATATCCCCTAATGCTCCTGAAAGGATTATTTTATAATCTTATCCTGTGAATGCAACAGCTGTAAGCCCAGATAAATTGCGTTTCTCTAGGGAAAGTGAGTTGGGACTCCTTATAACTGCATCCCGGTGGAATTACATCATCTATAATGTTAAATGGGTTTGGGCTGACTGTGATTGTGGCTGATTCAATGGAAGAGCCACCTTAGGATCTACTGGTCTCTGTTTATATAAAACAGGCTGGTATATACTGATGCTGAAACCAGGCCACTCACTCTGATGTGTTTGCAGTGGGACTGCTCTTCAAATAATGGCCTTTGGGCGAGTGTCACGAGAAACACATTTTATTTTAGATTTGGCTGTTCTTCTAGCATGTGCAGCTGTCATGCTAGGTTGGACACAGATACAATTAGATCTCACGAACCTTCAGAAGCTCTGGTTCTTTCAGGCCACGCTTCGCAGCTTCACGGATGGTAAAAGCCAGATGAGGTTACATCACAATCATCGAGTCATGCCTCCTGCACAGCCCGGGCCAAAGGGTGTCACTCAGCACCCCTTCCATCAGGCTCAAGGCTTTCTGCTTGAACCTGAGCACTTCTTTAAGAAACACACTCAAGCTCCTGTGAAATGATGGTGAATCCAGCCTGCCCTGCTTTTATCAGAAATAAAAATAAGGGAGAAAACCTGCTTTTTCTTCTAAATGGGAGAACCCTAGTGTTCTAGGGTTCATAAATAAAATGCTATAATGGAAGGGACCTGTATCCACCTGATTCAGAGCATATGAACTTTGGCCCACGTGCTGAGACCCATTACTTGCTTTTAACTGTTTTATTTTGTAGGATATTTCACCATAGCTGTTTAAGAATTTGCTCACATTTTAATACACCTACTTGTTATTTCTTTTTCTCTTCCAGCTCCCTCAGGAACCACTAAGTAGAGTACTCCTCTTTGTGCAATATTTCTCTGGTCTTGATGTTTCTGTTCAATCACTCTCTGCTTTTGCATAACCATGTTCTGAAAAGTTCAGGCCCCCTGTGCATACATACAAAGTAGATGAACACTTGTACTGTACTTTAGGTAGTTAATTAATAATGGCTGAAGAATAGCTGTTTCTTCTTTAGGCTATTTCAGTTCTTCAGCAAAAGGGTGAGTTATTATTTTTCAACTTTTTGTGTTGTTTTCTGGTCAAAAATCATAAAACCTCCCAAGAAAAAGTGTTTCGTATTGATTCTTAACAGTGCAGCAGTGGTGATGTCAAAGTTTTGGAGGTGGGGACCACACAAATTTGGAAATTCAGTAGGCAAGGACACAGCAATTTCTGGAGGAGAGAGGCTAAGCCCCAGTGCTGCAATAGGCCCTACACAATACAGAGGTGGAGCTCTGCTCTCTGGAAGGCAGACTGCTGTGAAATGCCTTCTTGTCCTGTATATATGTTTATAAATGTATATGTGTGTAATGAGGCAAAGGTGACAGATGTAGGTCTAACAGAATCCCAGTTTACAGATCTGAAAGTGATGCTCCAGGAGGATAAGTACTTTGTATGGGGAAAAGATCCCCAAATCCATTAAGTCCCCATTCAGTGCTTTTAACCACAATTCCTTCTTTCCTTCCCACTGTACACACAATTATATTGTTGCATGACAAATAACAGGCTGCACATGAATGTTGATTCCTAGTGAGGAAGGTTATATTCTTGAAAATGTGGTTGAAGGTACTGAAGATGAGCAGAGTCAGAAACTAATCACAACTACATATGTTGAATGAGAAAAAAAGTATAGTGGTAGTGCAAAAATATTTAGCTGTGGGCTATTTTTGCTGCTGGGTATTAAAATTTCATGTTGGGCTTGGTGGAGAGATGCATTTGGTTTCAACATTACAACTTAACACCTGGAGATCAATTCTTACACACAGCCTCTTTCAAAGTGTTAAATGGAAGATACTTTCCTGACATCTACAAAAGCCATACTTTCAACGATTAAGATTGGAAATGTTTACTAGAAACTCAATCAATGGTGGAGCCTAGAAGAGATCTGATTGCAGGTTTGAAGTGGGGGATAGGTTCTGTGTTATTCTCCTATTAGGAATGATTGCATTAGTAAAGAAAGAAATCGATAGTGTGGCCATACCAGGGAGGTGGACTAAAATGACTGAATGATTGGCAAAAAGGCTTCATAGTCTGAGACCTGCAAAGATCCTTTGCACAAGATGAGCATCTTATAGTAAAGAGCAAATAAAGTGCATGATAACTGCAGAATTCCCCAGCCTGGGGGCTTTCTGCAGATCTAGCTCAGCTTATCTATGGGAGCACTAGAAGGTTCCCCTCCAGTGTCAGGCTTAGCAAAAAAAAAAAAAAACAAAACCAAACCTCAGAATGAGTCAATAGTGCTGAATTGCATTTAGCTTTATGTTGAAGTGACAATTTTTGCATAGTTTTAATGAGAGTCAGCCTTGGGCCAGAAACTTCAGCCTGGGATGCTTCTTGCTTTCTGTCCTAGTTTGTTTTCATGCGGATGGGATGAGAGCTCCATCCTGCAGCGTGTGCAGCAGCAGGACCAGCATCCATCACGTGCTCTTTGTTCTGCCCTCTCTCTCCAGGAAGAGGAGTGTGAGCAGTGGAGTGTTTTATTTTAATGGCATTTTTGTTTGGTTGGTTTTGTTGTTCTGCCTCAGAAAAAGACTTTTTGGTTTTTTAATGCCTTGGTTGCTGTGGACTGAAGTTGAAGCAGGGAGAATCGAGGCTTGTATCCTGCATTTAGGGCAGATGGGTATGAATTTTCACCTAAGCTTTGCAATTGATTCCACAGGCTTATGCTTGCCTTCAAGAGCATCTGCCTTCTTCATGGATAAGCTTCAACTCATCGTGAAGAAAGAGGTCCAAAAAATGGCCCGTGGGCACATGCAGGCTGGATAGTCATTCTGTATAGAAAGACTTTTGGAATAAAATAGTAAGTTGCAGATAGATTTTGGTGGCTACCAGCCTTACGTTGGGTCTTCAGGGTAGTCTTTTAAATACCCTGGGCCAAGATCATGGACTATAGCAACAGACAGGGCCAAAGCCATCAAAAGATAACAAAACCGTTAATATCTCTGGTCAGGTCATCATTTCACATCAGTGTCCTCAAAAACCCCAGAGCTGTAGGACAGCCTTTCCCAGAGATGCCAGTGAAAGACTAGGAACCACATCTTGTGTCAGGAGGAGCCGTTGGCCACGTTGACCATTGCAGGTGGGACTGTTCAGATTAAATGTATTTCTCTGTGGTAGTACGTTCTCCAGAGCTTGGTCTGGCTCCAGCTGCATACTCTCCATAGCTCTGTTTCTCCATCTAAAATTGATCTATTCATTTTGTACCACTGTTGAAGTATAGACCTTTCTGTTTTACAAAGATAGGTCAAAGGAAATGGCTTCACAAGTTATTTAAAGTGTGGTGGGGCTAAAGTGAAACAATTGGAGGGGTATCTGGGCACAAAAATGGGGAAGGGGCAGCAGTCACAAAGAGAAGGGGAGGAGGAACTAAGCACATCCTTTGGAGTTCTTCAGAAGGCTGACAGTGGTGGAAGACCTTGGGAATACATAATTTCAAAGTTTATGCTCCTCACCTAGAAAGTGAATGTATCTTGGTTTTATAGTATTAAGGAGTAAAGTTCCTTGCAGCTGGATATGAAGTGGAGAGGAGGAATTCATAGAAGGAAAAGAAAAAGAAGATTGAAGTGGAATTATTCAGCAAAAACTCTGTTGGTTAGTGTGATATTTGATAAGGAAATGACTGGACACTTTTTTTAGTAGTAAAATCAACCTGTAAAGGTAAAATAAGAACAAAATTTAACATATGAGAATAAGAAAAATAAGTAAAAAATCTTTTCTTGGTGCTTGTAGAATGCCGTAAAGATGATGAACACAGTAATAATGCTAAGATTACTACTGGGCACAAAGTGAACTCTTGGTCCCCCACAAAATCTGTAGCCAACCTGAATTACTGGGTCAGTAGAAATTAAATCAGTGCTGAGCCCCAGATAATATCTGATTGTGGGTTTCTGTCTGGATGGATGGCTTCTTCCTTGTTTCCTCATTATGACTGATTGTAGTCACTGCAGAAATCAATAGTCTGGGCACGGCTGGGAACTGAAACGGTGTTAGGCAGAAAGGCAGCATCACAGAGGAGCTTTCTTGGAGGCTTTGCAAGTCCTGGTACCAGTCCTTCCAGGTGCACCGCACCTTCTAGCAGGGACTGAATGTAAATGTCATGAAGTTCTCAGTCAGGCAGGCAAATTATTTCTTTGTAGATTCTGATGTGAGGTAGCGTGTGCTTCATCATGGAGTTCCTCCCTGGACTTCGTCTGAAGTGTGTGCACATCCAGTTGGGTGGAGGGAAGTACTCCTTGGACCATCTGCATTACCCAGAGCTTGCTGAAAAGTTCTTTTTGGTGCTGTAGTAAACGGAGATGGAACCAATTACAACCCCTACTGGGGGAGAAAAAAGCAACTAAAAGCTTTAAATCTGGTCATCTGAGAGCAATAACTGAAATTGTAGGATAAAATTTTGCCATGGCTTTCCAGTAAACTTTTAAAATACAAATTTAGATATAAATTTTTAAAAAGGTTGTTTCATTCACTACATGCTGGGTTTTCTTTTACTGTTTCTTACCTCTACTTGGATTTTCATGTAATATTTATGAACAGCAGCAAAAATGTATATTCCTGTAAAATTAAGAAGTAAAATCCCCTCTAGATCAGGTGGCTTATCATATATTAGTCGATCACTAGTGTATGCTTTAATGGATTTTTAAATCAGGCTTTCAGTTGGTAATCTATGGATCTTCATGCCTCTGAGTTTCTTAGGCAGGGGTCACAGAGAAGCTGGGCTGAGTTTATTGAGTTGGATTCCTACAGAATCCTCCACAATACTTTTGTATCACCTTAAAACTCCTGTGTGTACCATGGAAACTCTGATCCCAAAGCATGGAGCAAAGAGGAATATAGGAAACTGTTTTTAAAATAAATAAATATACACACACAGAGTGGTTCTCTGATGAGTTAAATAAGAAAAAGGGGAAAAAAATATCTAAAATGCTATTTTTTAGGGAAGAACTCCTCACCCTAACACCACAAAGGAATGTCCAGGAGTCTTCTGTACCCTCTGCAGATGGTGGGCTTGGGTTGGGCTGGGTGGGAAGTGTGCAATGGGACCTGCCTAGGTCCGTTTCCCAAGACCTTGGGGAAATTTGGGGCTGTATTTCCAACTTCGAAACATTTTAATATTCCACAACTTTTGAGGTATGCTGCGTGTGCCTTAGGCCAAGGATAAGCAAAAGCTTAATTTGTTCCAAATGATTTTCCACCCTTTTTCCTATTGTTTATTATTTATTCTGCTCTAATTTATTCACAAGATTAAGTGGGTAAACAACATCACAACTACTTATAGCTACACAGTCCAGTAAGCATAATGATGCCAGTTTTAAATGTCGAACTGTGCTGATTAGAGCTGTTATGCTAATATTCATTTGTTTGCTTTACCTTTACCACTTCGCTCACATACTTCACAAATTAAGGTATTATCCTTTTTTTTTTTTTTCTCCTTCTTACTGTTTTTATCATCAAATGAAGGTAATTTACCATTTTTCCATTTGAATTGTAAAGCTAATTGAACTTAATGGCTTCAGAAAAATCAATAATTTCCTACTGTTATTGATATAATGAAGCACATGTAAGAGATTATCCAATAAAGACATAAAGCACTTAAATGAAGAATTCAACTCCACGTTGAACTATTTAAATTCTCTATGTGGACTATTAAGGGGAGATCCTTGTACATGGGGAAGCAAGAGGAACTTTAGTACGTTAAAGTTATGACACAAACTGTGCAAGTCAGAGAGGAGTGCACCACTCTGAAAGGCATCCAGTTATACCCAGAAAATGCATCCAGGGCTCACTCCTGCCTACCTTTGGACATAATTTCTCACCTGCTTTCCAAGCTGTGGCCTCTCAAATGTCACTAACTGAAGTTAATACTCTTCTTGTAGGACAGTCGTGAACCTCCAAAGGGTTTGTACTTGTCTCATGCAGCTTGTGCTTGTCTTGTTACAGAAGTATGTGAGGGTTACTTGAGGGGGGTTATACATTTTCTAAGCATTGTCTGTAAGAAATGCTGCAGTATTTTCTGTGGTGTGGTTTGAACTGGTGAAGTGGGACAGGCTGGTATCACCAACCCACCTTCCAGGTGTTGCCCCATCACCACACGATAGTGTGGCAAGAGAAGCAGCCCACGTGCTGCAAGGGGGACAAGGTCCAAGAAATTAGAATTAATTAACTAACTATGAATTAACTAATTAAGTGGTCATAACAAGCCAGCTTTAACATCTCATCTGTGGCAACCAGGCTTTAGTGATTTAACGTATGTTATTTTTCATGCCTGGTTGTAGAAATTAATGAAAACCTCATATTGAAATGTGTTGGGGATGAGAAATCATCTCATAAGATGCCTCCTCAGCTGCAATGATGTGCCTAGAAGTGGGAGTTGGTTGATTGGAAGTGGGAGATGTTGAGTTTTCTTCCCCAGTTTAAAAATACAGATTTATTTGGAAACTACCATTAGCTTGCACCTTGGTTCTTGAAGAGGTTTAATGGCCCCTAGGGGAGTAAAAGAGAAACTCAAAAGACTTCTAAACCTCTAAATCTGGATCAAAACCATTAAATCTCTAAATGACATAGGAGACATTAAGGCCCTTAATTTAGGGATCAGTGTAGTAAAGAGGGAATGGCAAATTTGAAATTAATGGCATTTAAATTACTGTTTCATTAGAAAACAATTTTGCCACAGTATTTTACTGAATTTAGGATACCCAGAGATCAATAGCAATTCCCTTTATTTAAGGCACTTGTGACGTTTACTGTGTGAACTTTTTTTTTTTTTTGAAAAGATTTGCTGTTTGTGAAAATGTTCTTTGTGAAATATTAGTGGAATTAAATGCATTTTTAATTGCACTCTAAAGCTGTATTCATTTGGCACTTGAAACTTCTGCATTAATTTGTATGATGAATGATGCTGAGAATACAGGATAGACAATTTCTGCTGGATTTGCAGAATGGGAAAGGTAGACTGGAATCTGTTCAATACCATATGTCAGGGGATGAAGAAGAGAGGGGACATAATGGGCTGCTTTGGCTCAAAAAAAAAAATATTTTAGAAGTGCTAAATGCTAAAACTTGGACATTTTAAAAATTCTTTTCCTCCAAAGTTTCGGTAAATGTTTTGGTGGATGCTTCCTGAGCACCACCAGGATGTCCACATTGCCTCCATTCCATTCTGTGTGCTCAGACTGTCCTCCCACTGGGTGCTGGAGTCCCCCATCAGCGTGATGAGAGAAGGTACATCCCAATATATTTAGGTCTAGACTCTACTGGAAAATAATCTCCGTGAAGTAATCCAATTAAATCCCCCCAGAGGCCCTAAGGGAGAATGGCTGAGTGGAAACACTTTAATTTAGGAGGCACTGGCTTTTGTTGCAAATACCTGGAAGATTCCAAGGAGAACGAATACCTTTATGGAAACTGCCAGTCCACAAAGCTGCATTTGCAGAAGGCTCTGTTTAAATGAGCTGTTGACAGTGGGCAGTAATTGCCTGAATGCTGTGTGCCTCCACCGTTTGATGTGTGGTGTTTTTACCTCCGTGGTGCAAAGAGGAGGACAGCAGGTCCTGCAGTGCACAGCGCCTGGGCTCGCACATACTGTGAGAGTCTTTTTCCACATCAGAGCTGAGACACTTCTCCAGTGCTCCCCATAACGTTTTCAGGATGACAGGGGCATGGAAAAAAAATGACAAAGAGCAGTAGGAACAAAGCACTCCTTTTTAACACCATAAAAATTGTGGCTCTTACCTTCCCAGCATCCTCTCAGCTAATGGCCTGAAACAGGACTGATATTTGATTTCTACTTGCTGTATTTACTTTATAAATAGATACTTCATGGGTTTCATTCTTTACTGAGATTGAATTAGTGGGTTAAATAGTCAGAAATATTTCTTACCATGGCATACTGATCTCTTAGCATCTTGCACTGACCTGATAACAGGCTAGCAGGAGAGTAAACTTAATTATTTTTTAAGCTGGAGACTGACAATGGAGGACAGTGAATATTTTTGAAACAGAGATCATCTGTTCTGTCATTAAAAAGCCAGGGAAATTTGAAAGGAGTGTGAATTCAAGGCATATAACACTGTGATTATAGAAGGGTTTTCAGAGAGTGGCTTATCACGTCCCCAGCTTACTTCCCTGATAAACCAAAGCCTTCTGCTTCAAAGGCCCCAGCTCCTCAGCCCTGGTGTGGTAGCCACCTCTTAGTGAGAACGAATCCACTGCAGTGGTGTTGGCCAGCAGGATGTCACCGAGGCCTTTTGTTGTGATTTGTACTTCAAAAAATATCCCCAAAAACGTTTCATTAGAAGCAATAACTACATAAAATGAGCTTGAGAAGATGTCGAGGAGGGGGGGGCTTTGCCTCCCCCATTTTGCTCTTTGAACGTGAGTAGTTTGTGAATAAAAGTGATGAAGTAGCTGAAGGGTGAGGGTCTGTGGGTTTGAGGGCGTTTGAGAGGATGCACCACACACCCCTGTGAGCTGCTGAGCCCAGGTGTGATCTTGGCCAGCCACGAGATTAAGATTTTAATTTCAGGTGGCCTTTGCCAACCTCAGCGTCAACAGCAGGAACCTGCAAAAGCAATAACTGCCCTTTGTACCGGCATTCACCATCTGGCAGGGCACCCCAAATCCACTTCTGTGCCCAGGGAAGTTTTGTGGAGGGTTCCCATTTCCCCCCACACCCTCACCCTGCCTGTCATTGTAGCCCCCCTGCTTCCACGTGCATGTTAATCTTGATTCCAAAATATCCTCCAGCCGCTGCACACAAATGTACTGAGTGATTCAAATGGGTTTTCTCTGTTTGTAAATGTAGTGTTCTGAGACTGCTCAGGGGCACTTCTAACATATGCTCCTCCATATCTGACATTTCTCAAAATTTCAGTTGAGGAGGGTGTTTGCAGCACAGGCACGTGTGGGTCTGCTGTGCTGCCCTGCCTCTCCTCCCATCCCATGGTGCACACCCAAAATCTGCCTTGTGCCAGAGCGGGTTTAAATCCTTAAATGAAAGGTTTTCTCTTTTAAATGGGTGTATGGCTGGGGGGGACACAAGCATCAGAATGCAAGTTCTCTGTGAATTAACGGGATAAGTCCTATCCCATTCCCCAAATTTCAGTTACAGCAAAGTCTGTTATTCAGGAGGTTTGTAGGAAAATAGCATTACTTATCTTTCTGCCTTAAAATCTCTGAGACCTCTCTGTGGGCTGGTGATGTGGGAGGGGAGAGCCCTGCTGCTGCTCTCAGCCCCAGGCTGTGGCCACCAACCCTGGGTAAGGGGGCCAGAGAGTGGGGAAGGCACCAGAGAGCCTTTTGCTGCCCCTTTCCACACCAAACTCCACATTTTCATGACCTTCACATCTTCCTTTCTGCTCATGGTAGGACTTCTCAGTCCCTCCTCTCCTTGTGCTGTGGCTCCTGTAGGTTGTTTAATGGGTCAGGTCACTGGTCTGGAAGCACGGGTGGGTGGAAGTAGCTGAAACTCCTGCTGCTCTCACCTGGTTGTCCTGCTGATCTGCAAGAGGTTCTTACTCTTGGATGAGGCACCCCTGAAGTAACTGTGAGGCTGATGCTGAGCACAGCAGTGTGTTTTCACTCACATCAGCCTTAATGGGCCCAGCTGCAAACTGGGAGAGATGTGGAGCAGGCCGACGTGCCATTTGGCCACTTCACTGCAGTCATGGTCCCCCATGGGAAGACAATCTTCAGTCATCTGGACTGAACCCACCTGCACTGGGGAGTGAGCACTGCTTGGTCTCTCTGGCTGAGGAAGCTGAGGTTGCTAAAGGTGCTGCATCACTCGTTGGGTTCCCAGGCACAGTCTGCACCTGGAGTGTGAGGTTTGCACGCAGCAGCCCAGGTTACACAACCAAAAATTGCCCTGGGGCAGCCAATGAGAGGCCGAGGTCATCGCAGTGCTGCCGGGATGGAGCTGCACTCCTGGGGCTCCAGCAGCTCCCAGCCCTGTTCCTCGAATGCCTGGCTGCACCACAAGACTTCAGGCACACATTTTAACACTAATTCCTTCTGCTGAAGGGGAATAAGTACCCAGTTAGTTTGCTACAATAATTAAAATTCATGTTAGCCTTCCTGAAGCTCAGATGACTCTCTGTTGTCAGCACCTCCAGAGGTCCTAGTTTAGCTTCTTCTGGTTCATTTAATGATATAACAGTGAGAAGCAGAGATATTCCTTTTAATGTTGATGTGCAAGGTTTAGAATTAAATGTCTCTGCTGGTTGCTGGGCACTTTCTACTACTGCCAACCCCATGAACTCTTTTAAACATATGCTAATAAGCCTGACTTGCTCCCCTTCCTTCTGTATAATCCATGAAGGAAGAAAAGTCAATCTTAGTCTTACTGCCTAATAGTCTCTATATGTTGTAGTTAGCACAAAAATACTGTGAAGTGACGGAGATCAAGAATTAAAGGCACGAATTAAGCAGAGCTCCTCTGACCACACTCCATTAGAAGAAAAGCTGTCTCTAGGGAGACAAAACAAGATTTCTCTTTATATATACATTACGAGAGTCGCCCACTGATCCTCCAGGCATTTTGAAACATTACTGGCACCCTAGTGATGTGGACAGAATATAATTTATCAATATTGCTACAACTTCCCACCTGAGATGTTGCTGGAATACAGATGTACTGCAGCATAATAAGGTTTGAAGTAGTATGTCAGACATAGCATCACTTTCTATTGTGTACCTAACCTCTTGGCCCTGATCGAATTCTAAAAGGTTTATTAATAGGAATTGCATTTATTGTAGTAGTCTATATTGCTTTTTATTTTTAACGTTGCTTTTGAACACCTGCATGCAGTTTTCTGGCTGGGCCAGCAGCTGTTGGGGTGTGATTTGCTCAGAAAATAGAGGAAGGAAGTTTTCCAGCAAAGCTCCCGTGATGGATTAGTGCAGCAGAATTACAGTGGTAAAACCTCATGTGATGGCAGCAGGCTGGTGAGGTTTGGCTGTGGGACAGGAAACTCTTCCACAGGTCTTTCAAGCAAAATATTTTCTTCTCTAGCAGTTAGAGAAAAAACAGACCCTGTAAAAGACTGCCTCCACTTCAGCACTGGGATGCCATGCTTAGCACTCTTATGATTGATTGTGGCATCTTCTACAGTCAGTGGGTAAAAAGAATAGACTAATAGAGCTCATCCTCTGCCTCGTGTTCCTGCAGCTCCTTTCAAAATGCTGCTGCTATAATCGGCTTCTTGCCTGGAGTGTTTGAGGAGGATCTGGGCCAGTCTTCTCTGCCACGTTGGACACAAGCACTTGATCTCAGCTTTTAAAGCTATCGACAGTTCATTTCTCTGCATTCATACTGTGGTGGTCCTGTTTCTCCTCTCCCTTCAGGCATTTCTCCCATAGCACCTTCCCCCTCACCATCCCCTGCCCCAGACCCTGCCCCTTGTCCTGCATACATGTGGCTCTTGCCCCCACACCTTCCCCTGGTGCAGGCTGGGAGCTGCTGGCTGTCCTTGGTGGAATCTCAAACACCTCTAGCCTGTGCCAGCACCATTCCCCACTTCTCCACCTACTGCAATCACAGTAACTGTGCTTCTACACATCCTCCATCTCCTGGTTCTTGTTCCCCACTAGGGAATGCAAGAAGTGTCTTTTACTACCTGTTTTAGATGCTGTTGAGTGCCAGCATGCAGCTTAACTGGGGTCTCTGGTGTTGTTCTAGCACAAACAGTTCCATTTCCAGCAGCAGTGACTACTGTGTTAACTTCTCCAGAGTGCTCAAGCAGTTGGCCTCATCATTTGTGTTCTTCAAATCTTTTTGTGGGCAAAGAGAGAGCAGATAAATATCTGGAACACAGGGAAACCTGCTATTTGCATGTAGAATTTGTGCATTATGGAATGGGGTTGTGCAAATCTTTTGAGTTATTTGGATAACGTCTTGTTAGCATCCCTCACTAGATACTGCATGACCTTTCAAGAAAGGGTTTATAATCACCCATGGCCTTTAGTAGGGTTTGGTATCAGTACCAAAAACTCTGCTGGTTACTTTGAAATGGAAAACTTCAAATAATGAAAGCACAGAGAATGTAGTTTGGATAGACTTATTTCTTTATGTCACTCTCTCAAATTCCCCAGAGGCTTTTTCATAGGGGTCTCCAATCTGCCACTGGACACATTAGGACATTTTAGCCCTTCTAATAAATTATTTAGAAGAAATCTCTTAATCTGTAGTGAGAACCCCACTTGACATTGCTTGCATTCCTTTATACCCCTAAACATGAGAAGAGTTCTGCAGAAGTTGGGTGTGGATGTTTATGGTAGAGTGTGATAAATTGTCTTCAAGAACTCTGTGCTGCACTGGCTTGTGATGGCTTTCAAAACAGAACCAAAAGTCTTCCAAGTGCTATTTTTATCAGCAATTCCTTAGCCACGGGATCTAAATGCAGTTATGAAAAGGGAGTAAAAGAACAAGAGGAGCTGAATCCTTACTTCTGCTAGGTTTGTGTATGCCTTTGTCTGATTTCCACGAGAACTTTGTGGAGCTGTAGTCTGCAGCAGGATGGCACATTGAGCCTTGAGTGCAGCGTGAGGCTGTACCATGTTCACAGCTGTTTTCATTTTTCTCTGGATGCCAGTGGCTGGTTCTTAGAGAAACCAGTTGGAAGAGTGCTCCAGTAATCCTTTCAGAGCTTGTGGGATCCACGTCTAAGTGCTCCTGGTGCTGCTTCTCTCTCGAAGACGATTCCTTATGTTGGGACCAGTGGGATCAGATGCATTACTGCTGAGGGTTTGTATAGGGCACACAGCCTTTCTTCCAGCACTAACATGCCACGTGCATAAAGCTGCTTCCCCAGGAGGTAATCTTCCAGATCCACACTGCTCTGACCTTGAAGGTGTTCACACAGGAAAGTTGCTTTGTGGTACTTTGCTTCTCGTGCTCACTCGCATAATGCCATGAATGCATTTCTTCTGTAGAGACACAACCTCTGGTTTACTTCTGTAATATTGCCACGTTACATTTCTGGGTTTCTCTCTGATATTTCTTCTTTATGTTCTGCTCTCCCCCATCGTGTTTTGGTTTGATGTGAGTTTCTTAATGGAGAAGCAATTGCTTAGGGAAATATGGTGCCTATCAACTGTCTGATCCCAGCTATCACTTCACGGAATGAAACTGAGACTGTAGCACTATAAAGGCTCCACAAAGAAAATGTCCTTCATAAAATTCATCTTGCATATCATGACTATTTGTCCATAGCATTCAGAGGCTCACTGTTCTTTTCCCATAATTTATTGAATAATAACATCTAGCACTTGCATCTGCCAATCAATACAGGCTCCTGGCTGTGGAGAAAGTTGTGTTATTGTGTTAAACAGTGACCATTACCTTTTGCAGCCAATTGTTGTGTTCTGTATTTCTGTCAAATTTATAGAATCATAGGATAGGTTGGGTTGGAAGGGACCTTTAAAGGTCATCTAGTCCAGTCCCCAGCAGCGAGCAGAGAATGTTAAGAAATTTGATGACAGTCACCTCCTGAAGCTTTAACAAAAGGCAGAAATTCCCCTGGTGCTTCTGGCAATTACACGTTAGTCTTTGCAGAGACAGAAGATTATTTGCTGATTCCTGTTTGCTGATTCCATTATGCATGCTCCAGTACATAATGGTTTGTTAATCCTTTAAAGCAGCATAGCTAGAAATAGTCTTTCGAAATTATACTCTTTTGGTTCTATTAAAAAAAAAAAAAAAAAAGCCATCAAAAAAGATGAATTCCTTAGAGTCTCTTATAACCAGTGGGGTTTTTAATGTGATCACTATCAGGAAACTTATCATTATAGGAGCTGGACTGTGTGCTATGTGGCGAGCTGTTCCCTTTTGAAGATACTCATATTCCTTCTGTCGATTTGATGTGATATGCTTGCAGTCTAGCCAGGCAAGAGTAATAGTGGTGATGAAGACAGTTTGGTGGTTTATTGTGCTCTAAAATAATTCCATTAAGATCTAGTCTCTTCCCTGAGATGAATTCCTGTTTTCTCTTTGCTGCGTTTGAAATCACTGAGCTGCAGGTTTCACCCCCACCCCTGTCCCAGTGGAGATCTGTGGACTGTTTTGGTCCTGGTAAAGTCAGGTTTTACACTCTTATTAGGTTGCATCTCAGCCTTGCTTGCAGAGAATACAATGCTGTATAATACAGCCTGGTCAACCTGCTCTAGGTGAACCTGCTTTAGCAAGGGGGTTGGATGAGGTGATCTCCAGAGGTCCCTTCCAGCTCCTCCCATTCTGTGAAGCTGTGCTACTGCGCTCTGCAAAATGGGATTTGGAGCTGGAAAACAGAATAGGAGAAAAAACTTGTCCTTGTCTTGCTTTGTACTTGGGTGCAAACCTCAGCCTGCTCTAACCTGGACCACTTAGCAGGCAAAAAGCATTCCTTATGGAAAAATGGCCCTGGGAATCATTGAGAAGCTCAGCATCACTTCCCCTCAAGCCTATTTTATGTTCTTTCTGTATATGCTTGGCTTACATGAGGATGGTGGTGGTGCCATCCCACAAAAGTTCACAGCTTGTTGCTGCTGCTGTGTGTTGGAAGGGGCAGAGCAGCAGGAGTTCCTGCTCTCAGCCCATCCCTGGTGTCGTGGATAGTGTCCAGACAAGCTGTGATAGATGGTCCTTTCTTGCAGAGCTCACAGAGTAGCTGGAGGCTGGGAGAGCAATACTGGCTGTTTTCTGCAGCTGGGGAATAGAGGTGCGCCCAAGGGCTCAGAGGAAGTCTGTGGCAGGATCAGGAATTGGATTCAGCTCTTCCAGGTCTTTGTCCAGTGCCTTAATCATAAAATTCTCCCTCACCTCTATGCTTTTCTGTTATTTAGTCAACTGAAGAAAAAAACCCATGCAAACTGATTTAATTAAAGGAGGGAGCAGATCTCTAAGCTGAGCCTGGGTTTGTTCTGTGGTTGTGGAAATTGTGAAGAATGGCGAATAAACATCTGTAATTTCTTTTCTCAACAGATGTGTTTTCATTTACACAGCTGTGCAAAAATTTTATTTATGTGTTTTGTGATGTGTAATTTTAGCCTAGAAACAGATCTGATGTTGGACTATCAAAAGGTGTAATTTTCTGGCTTGCAGAATAATCCTCTTTCTGGCAAAAAGTCGGTCATGTTTCTTCCCACAGATAGAGTTTCTTCCTTTAAAGTGTCTCTCAAAATTATTTTATACTCGATGAAGCAAATCCTCCAAAGGCTTCATTATTCTGATGGTAGCATCATCTGATTGAATATTTCAATCATAATGTCCTTTGGAGAATTTTAGCAATTTCCATGTGGGATTGGAGAGTTGGATTCGTGTGTGTTCTCGAGGTTTTGAGGAACGGGTGTAAGAAATTCAGATAATTTTGGATGCAGAGAGTTCATTAGGGAGGTAGATGTTAATGTTTAGTTGTTGATTAGAATACATTAGGTTGCCTCTTTCCAACATGAAGACCACAAATGCAGCTTCTTTGGGCTCTACTCAGCAAAGCATTTAAACATGTGCTTTTTTTTTCTTTTGAGCAAGTGAGTGTGTCAGATAATTCTGAAAATAATTCTGCATTTGTTTTGATGAGCGAGTTCCTACGAGGGTGCCCATTTTGGAGCTTTCTAAAGAGCTGTGACAGCTCTTGGTACCCCATTGCTTCCTTTTCCCCCTCGCATCCCCTGGAGACTCTATGAAACATTTTGGCATCCACCTACGAAGGAGGAGCTCCTCAGCTTTACGTTGCCTGAATTGCTGTGAAGCTCAGGACTACTTGGTGAGGTTATTCTGCTTATTTCAGGCTCACGTTAGGTTTTATGAACTTTAATGAACAGCAAGTAATAAATTTGCTGAAGAAATTGGGTTAGCCTGTGATTAACATTCAGAGTGATGCAGATGAGTGTACCAATGATGGGAACATGTGCTCACATCACGATGAAATGCAGATGAGAGGCCCTGGAGCAAGCCCAAGGATGTGGGCCAGCGCAGTTTCATCTCTGTCAGCTTTAATCTGATCTGAAGTGCGAGTGCTACCAGCCTGCAGAAGGAACCTCAAACCCTGGGAAGACCCAAGTACAACTTTTGTTTTCTATTAGAGGCTATTAAATCATTTTTCTTTACAATCGAAGCTCTACAACATAACAGCTCAGGACACTGCATCTAAAAAACAATATTGCTAGCAGTAGGGAAGAGAGGGGAAAATGGTTGGAAGATGCCTTCTGATTTGGTTTAGCTTTTCTAACACGCTGCTTTACTGAGTAGTCATTTCAGTCAATTGAAACCCAGCTGAGCCTCATCGTCTTGTGACAGCCCCGCCGTACAGAACAGAAGCAAAAAATCTACCACCCCCGCCCCCTTTTGAATGAAGTGCAAAGTAATGCTGGAAAGGGAAAGAATAAATCAATTTTAAGTGGTAATCTATGAAGTTGGACAGAAAATGATGAGAAATGAAGCAAGTGGTCATAGGAAATTGACCTTGAAAATGGTGTTTATCTTGCGGGCGCAGGGGCAGGGCTGGGGGGGGGGCAGTTTAAAGCAGAGTTTCTTTGCTTTGAGTCTCAGTTGGGTTTTGGGGGAGTTTCTTTTAAGGTTGTGCCCCAACAGTTGTGCCAGCAGTGCTGCTCCACGGTGGGATTTGTTCCTTTGTGGCAGTCTGGTGTTTTACTGGGTTGCTTGGGAGAATGTGTCTGTTTGGGAGCAGTAATTGCCCAGGGTCAGAGGAATAGCTGTGATTGTGGGAGATACATATGCTAGGAAAAGAGAGGGGATTTTCACCTGACTTTAATTTCCATACAAATAAACACATTAAAGGGAGTAAAAGGACAAATGAGTAATACATGTCACCTCTGCTATTTTAAACTGTAACACCTACTTGCACCAGAAGGGTGGCTGTTGTGGTGTTACATACATCTTTATTTGCAGTAAAGGTGCAGAAGGGTGTGGGAGGTGGAATATATTGAATTTTCACTAAAACTCCTCTAGCAGAAAACAATTGCCAGTGTATTTCCATGATTTGTCTTTGGAGGGTGGATTGTCAGGAGTCCTTGAGGTTAACTAAATGCTTTTTGGTTCCATTGGTGGTGATCTTGTTCTGCCTCTTTCAGCATTAGCTGTAAGTGAGCCATATGCAACCCATTGCGGTGGGTCAGCTTCTGTTCCCAGGCACCTGCTTACCTGGGGTCTCAGTTATTCCCAATACAAACATGAAAGTAGAAGAAGCCATCTGCAAAGCCACAGAGACTTGATGGGTTCGATAGTCAGCAAAATAACCTGATAGTAACACGTTAACTTTACTGAAACATTAGAAACCTTCGTGTCGATTCTAACCTGAACCATATGAGTGGACTCTCTGGTTTACTTGGTTAATAGAGTCACTGACCTCCTTTGCCAGCACAGATTCTCTTTCAGCATAAGTCAGACTGCAAGCACAGGCAGGAAGGTTGCTGAGGCTGCCCAGGTGTAAAGCCTTGTGACCAGTTCAAAGCCTTTGAGTGCCATAAATTGTGCCTAGTAGCTGGTTGTAGACTTTGACTCTGAGAAGCCCAAGGATTTTCTCCTCTTTGCCACGAAGAGATGTGGTCCAGGCAGTATCTGCAAGTAGCAGTTGCTTTTCTTTGTATGGGCAGCATCCACCCTAGTGCCATGTACCTCAGGGCTCCTCTTCCTGGTTGCAACCACATCTGGGAATGCTCCAGCTCGGAGCCGAAGGCGTTTCCCTTGGCTGATCCATTTGATCCCTGCATGTGTCTGCCTGGCTAGGATCTGGGATGGGCATCCAGAGCAGGGGAAGGGAAACAAAGGGAGAGAGGTGGGAAGCAGGGATGGGGAGCCCTGCTCCCTGCAGCTTCCACGGAAAACTCCTATTGATCGGGCACTGCTGACAGTCGGGTTGGTTGTGTTATTACAGCGCTTGTGCTCTGATGGAAAACTAACAAATAATAAATCTAAGCAACGTTTTCAGCCTGTGCAAAAAATTAAGAATTTTGAAGCAAGCCTTCTCCAGATATTTAAAATTCAGCGAGGTTTTTTTTGTCCTGGGTCTTGAGATGTTAATGACTTTGACTAATTGTCAACACCACCAATTACTATGACTGATACCTTATCATTTCCCACAATGAGCAATGCTAATTAAAATTGATTGTGCTGCTGTTCTGGCACAGCAGCAAGTTTCCTTTTCATTTTTTGTTTAAACATGAGCTTATTGTGCCGATTTGGTGAATTAAATCAGGAAAGCTCATTATTCTGATGTTTATTTTTGAGCAGGGGTTTTAAGCGACATTGGAAGCCTGTTACAAGTGTCAAAGAAATAGAAGAGCTTGAATGAACTGTATTTTTGGAGTACCAAAACATATAACTAATAATAATATTTAGCACTTTCATACCACAGTGCTTTTTACGTGATCACATTTCTGTACAAACGTGGCTGCTCCTATTATCTCTGTGAGGTGGGTAAACACTTATTTCTGTTTCACAGATATCGAAGCTGCGTGGAGGAGCTTTGATTCTCTAATAGCAGTGCACTTGAAGCTATTCACTTCAATTAGATTACAGATCCCTGTCTCACAGCAGTGTGAGCTGGCTAAGTTATGATTTGTGAGACTGGCTGACTTGAATTTTTATCCAAACTTGGCTTTTTAGTTCTTTTTTTTTAAAAAAAAATATATGATTATCTATTTCTCCCGAAGACAGGATCAAGATTTCCTTGCCCAGTGCTGGCTCCTGCCAGTAAATGTTGATTCTGCACAGCCATACAGGAGGGCTGGGGTTGTACAGCCTCGTGTCCTCCTTTTTTGTGGCTTTTGCTTCACCAGCTGAATCTCCTCATGACAAGAAGGGCTGTTCTTTCCTGGGGACATGGGGAGGAGAGGTGGCTGCATTACGATGTGAGGTGAAACCCTGAAACTCATGTGTTACATGTCTCCTATGCAGCACTGCAGTTGCATTCTGAATTCACTTGTGGGATTTTTATGTGAACTTTTCCATGGGGAATGTTTGTGGGAGGGGTTATCAACAGAAGATGTACCAGGGCTTTGAACTGTTCTGCTGGTATCCTCTTCTTGAGTGGCTGATTGCAGTTAATAGCACAAGTCTATGACCTTATCCTGTTGGAGCTTGATTTAATCTGAACAACTGATTCCTTCTATGATCAATACGCAATGAGTTAATATGTAATGGATATAAATGCACAGAATTGCCTGAGATATTCCTGACTTCCTCCTACTTAGTCCATAAAATGAGTCAAAATGGTAGTTATTTAAAAAAAAAAAAAAAAAAAAAAAAGGTGTGTTAAAGAATTCTACATGTTGCACTTTTTCATATGTAAGTCTTAGGTCTTGACAAAAAGGGAACCCATGTTTGCCTGCATGGTATCTTGTGTGAGCAGTTATAAAGGAGTGTGTCAATAAAGAATATTTTATGTTTATTGGGAAAAAAACTTAAATCTCTGGCACTTGAAAGCAAGATAAAAATATTTATATTATGGAGACATCAATAGCAAAAACTGTATCTGAAAAGTAAATATTTCAGTCCAGCACACTATTTCTTGATTATTTATGGCAATGTGAATTTCCCTTGAGCACTGATTTCTTCTGATCCTGATATGAGGTAGGAGCAACCTTATAAATCTGTAGAGCTCTTCATGCCATAGTGCCATGATTGACTCCACTGCAAACCCTCCTTGCTGCAAAAAATGGGAGGTCCTGCCCTCTCCAGTGCTCTTGGTTGGGCTGCTCCACCAGTAGTGTTTATGGGAACCTAGATCAAATAAAAAGAACTGGTTTTGGTTGTATCCAGTTGTTTGATGTGGGGATCCTGCATGAAAGCCAAGGTGTCACCATGCAGTGGGGAGATGGGGTGTGGGGTCTTGGAGCAAGCCCACCTCGTTTCAGCTCAGTCAGTTTATGTTGGGAAGGTGCTAGGAAACGGTGCTGCAAAAGTACAAAATGTTCTGACTGGATGTAAGCACAAGCCATTTTTTAGCAAGAAAAGAGCTGAAAAGAGCTCTGTGTGCTCAGCTGACGCGCCCCGATGGCACCGTCACCAGGAGGTGACATGGTGCCATTAGCACATGAAGCTGTGAAATCACATGCCAAGTGTGTCTTCTTGAAGCACGTTGGACCTAATCCTCCTCTCATCTGTGCTGATGTCTCTCCATGCACTGCACTGAAGTTTTTCATGATTTCCACTGTAGAAAATGAGGGAGGATTCATGGATGACTGACTCCCTCAGTGTAACAAGCTTTATGTGGAGACAGAAGTTTTTGCTTTCTCCTCTATTTCCAAATGTCCCCTGGAGTTTTGTTGTGAAAAGTCAGTTATGAAAATTGAGATTGTGAGGAGGGGGGAGAATATGTCATTTGGGTTGTGATATGCTGTTAATTAAACTTTAGTGTGACACATCCTTTATGTCATGGGATTCCTGATTCTCATCTCAGTGGCCTGGTAGAACGGAGGAGCATCTCCATAGAGATCAATGCTCATTATTATTTTCCTCATTATCATCATGATCCTCATCAGTTTTTGTTCTACAACACTGGCTGTGGAACAGAAGCGTAGGCAGAGATGACCCTTGCTCGTTCCTGTTCAAAACCTTCCAATTTTTAACAGATAAGAGCTACAAAGGCAGGGGAGGGGAAAGTGACAGTCAACTCATGTCACAGAATTAGATCCAACTCCTTGGAAGCCAAGATCAGCCTCTCTTTCCACTGCAAACGACGTGATGAGATAATCAGTTCTCATTATTTTCATCGGAGCACGAGCACTTGCATGAAGGTTGAAAGCCACAAGATGGTGATGGATGTTATCAGACAGGTTTTAGCTCCATGAAGCTCACATGTCTGTGCAAGAGAGGGACTCAGCGGTGGATGGGAATGGAGTCTGCTGAAATAACAGGCGAGGCAGGGCGTGTGTGTGGTCAGATTTAGTAAATGTTCCCTCAAGAGGCGAGACCTGGCATGGAAAGGAAGGTCTGCAGCCTTGACCTCTTCATGTTTGGTACCCTAGATGGGATTTTGAGAACTCTTCTTTCTCCTCAGTTAGCAGAGTGTTATTCTGGGGAAATGCTCCTTTGACAGTCTGAGGCCATGGACCACAGTGGTGGCTTTAGGGTGGCACGGTAGGTTGCAGAGAGCCTGGTGTGGTTTTCTTGCCTAGCAGTAGCTCCTTCTTGAGGTACAGGTGGGCTGGCATCAGGACAAGGGAGCTCAGCCTCAGAGAAGAGCCAACAAAAGCAAGGTTCAACTCCTGCTCAGCACCCTTTGGAACAGTCTCCTCAGACCCTCTTATGTTCAGAACAGGGATGCTGCTGGCATGAAACGCCAAGAAAGGGCAGACACTGCCAGAAGCATCTGGGTAACAAACTCAGAAAGATTGTCCAGATGTGGAATGACATTTGGGGGCAAACACAGGGGTAGAAAATCCCATTCTTGTCTGAATGAATGATGAGTGCAGGGCTGAAGGGAAGCTGGGCTCAGGCTGTGATTGCAGATGTTCCCTGACAAGTCAGCCTGTTTCTGACTCTTTTGTTCTACATGTGGGACAGCAAGAGAAGCATGTGCACTGAACATGGACCTGAGGAGACCTCAAACACAGCAAGCACTTAGTGATCAGACCAACTTGTTTTGCTGGTGGACCTCTTGTGAAATATGCAAAAAGGACCAAAGAAAAAAAATAAAAGAGGTGTCACTTTGACTTAGGGGCCTGGACCTTTCTACTTAAAATGTTTAAAAAGAGTTGTTTTGGATGGTCTGGAACAGAAAAGACTCTTGCCAACCTGATAGCTCATTTTCTTTTTCAAGTTTCTCATTTCTGGTTTGAAGTGTAGGAGGAGGAGTGTGGTTCTGTGACTGATGTTCTGACAACCAGGAGGTAATCCCACACCCATCCTCTTGGTGCTGGCAGCTTCCCTTTCTGCTGATGGAAAGTCATCCTGGGGTCAGGAACCAGATGGAGCTGTTAAGGCTCTCCCACAGATGTTGAAGTTGTTGTAGGCTGTAGCACGGGAAAAGCTGCAGCTCTCTCTTTGGGGAAAACCACAGCTCAGATTATAACAACTATTGAAAGCTTTGGGGTTCCTGGGACAGGAACTAGTCAGGCTCAGCCTTACTTCCAGCCTGATGAGGGAGGTGTTAATCCTGCTGCTCATAAAGAATTTAACAATATAAAAGCATGTGCTGCATCTTGGAAGATTAGAGGAGCACTTAAATAAATGGTAGAGGCTGGATTGACAAGAAGGGTTGTCATGCTGGGTTCAACTTTTCTTTCTTCTGGACTAGCCAGTTCTCAGCCCTTGTAGAGCTCTCAGTTATGGAGAAGCAGTGTTGTAACAGTGGCCATCAGGATCCCTGCCTATGGCCAGTGTCCAGTGGGCCCTGTCATGCCATTCAAACACCATCTGCAGGTCCTGTGCAATGCATTTAATGCTCTGTGGGATGCTGGTTTAACAGCAAGCTCATCTAAATCAACTCTTGGAAAGAAAGATATGCCTGCCAGGGAGTGGACAAGTGTGGTGAGTTGACCTTGGCTGGCTGACAGATGCCCACCCATCTGCTCTCACTTCTTCTCAACAGGATAGAAGGAGAAAACATGGTGGAGAGGCTCATGGGTTGAGATAAAGAGAGGGAGATCACTCACCAGTTGCAGTCATGGGCAAACCAGACTCGACTTGGGGAAATTCATTTATTGCCATGTTAAAATAGAGTAGGATGGTGAGAAACAAAAACTAAAACACCTCCTCCCTACTTCTTCCCAAGTGCAACTTTGCTCCTTCATTCCCAACTCAAGTTGCAAACGTTTTATTAGGGAATCCTTTTTTGTTTAGGTGCTTGTGTGAGGGACTAGCTATATTTCAGAATACCTAAGTAAAGATAGCATTGGTTTATAAAACAGAAGATAATGATAATTTATTGCAGAAAGCATACTTCATTTTTTTCTGAAAAAGATTTCATAACAGCTTCTAGAATTAATCTATCACTCAATAAATTTTTTTAAAAGCCAAATTCCTTCCTCATCTTCCTCTCCAAGTGTGGAGGATCTGCTCAGGTTCACCCTCTTGTGCCTTTTGTGCTGCATTAGTGAGCAGTCCTCACTTCCAGCCCTGCACACCCCCGTGTGCTCTGAAGGTTGCTCCAGGAACCCAGCTAGGGAGATATGTTTCTTGCACCAGAGTGTTTGATGGGTCAGCTTCTGGAGGTGAGCTGATGTCAGACTGAAATGTTGGCTGCGTGTAGGAAGAGGTTTGGGGCTGTTATGGACCCGGAGAGGGTGGCAAGCTCCTGTGGGCATTAGAAGCTGGTGTGTAGCACTTGGGTTAATGGGCCATGGCTCAGATTTGCTGGAAATTGCCCGTGACCATGGCACTGGAGTGATGTTTGGCCTCTCTTGAGGCCCCAAACCAGGGCGACGTCCCCTTTGGGTGACATCTCTGCTGCTCCTCGCAGCCAGCTACAAGTCTGCAGCTTTTAATGCACTTAAAGTGGCTGCTGGGGAGAGGATGCCCCAAATCCTTCCCTCTTGTGCAACCCCCTTTTATGCCAATAGGAATATTTTAGCATTATGGATTTTTCTTGCATGTTTTGTTGAAAGGTGGTGAGATGGGCAGCGTGCATCTGCGTGTGCTGAGCGGCTGCTGGTATGCAGAGAGGGGTGCTGGGGGGCTGGGAGGTCCCTCTCTGGTAATTTGCCCCTCCAGAGCATGGCACAGCTAATGAGCAGAGTCCCTCCAGTCATAGGAAGCACACAGACACTCATGGGGACAGGTCAGAAACAGCCTCTGCTGACCAGACTCCTGAACAAGCTGTATTTTGTGCATGACAAATAGCAGGATGTCGCAGGTTTGTCATTATTAACTCTGAATCCATACAATTAGGAGTGAAAAAAAAAGAAAATAATATCTTTTGATCTGTTAAGTGTAATGATAAAATAATACCCACGGAGAATATTGATCCCTCCCCTGACCAGTCTCTCTTCTGAAATAGGAATTTTCATTGTTTCACTGGTTTGTGGGTGAATTGCATGTGCTGGAGTTGGCAGTACATGTTGTACTCCCTTTCCCTTCCTTCCACCAAAACTTGGCTCTTTTTCTTTCCCTTCCAGTGGGTGATGATGACTGTGTCTGCTCAAAAAGACAAAATGCCTTCTTGTCACTGGTTTGTGGGTGCATTGCATGTGCTGGAGTTGGCAGTACATGTTGTACTCCCTTTCCCTTCTTCCACCAAGACTTGGCTCTGTTTCTTTCCCTTCCAGTGGGTGATGAGGACTGTGTCTGCTCAAAAAGACAAAAAGCCTTCTTGTGACACTAGAAAGAAAATGATTCAGGGAGTTACAGACCACTAAGTCTTTCATTTGTACCTAGTAAACTGGTTCAAATGATAAGAAGAAAAAAAAAAAAGACAACATTTGGGAGGTGCTGATAAGATCAGCTTTATCCAGTAGAAAGGTACTGTAGGATGTGGCTGGTAGTGATAGGAAAAGCCTAGGCTTGATGACCCAGCAGGTCACTTAGTCTTTCACTCTTAATCTCTTAGAAGTCTTTGAACTTGTCAATAGGAAAGGAAGAGAGAGGAACTGGCTTATCTCATTTGTTTACAATATTGAAAGGTTTTTAGCAAGGCCTCTCATAGAAAGCAGTCAGAAAACACAAGGTAGGTGGGTGACAGGGAAAAGTATAGTCATCAATCAAAACCTGAAGTGCAGATCAGGTATAACTGGGCAATTTTCACCATTACAGGGGGTTAAACCAGGGGTTCCTTGTCTGTTCCTAAGTCCTGTAATATCAGATCTTTGATCTGGGATGGAGGAGAGGTGGAAGGATGGCCAGGTTTGTGAGTAGCAAAAAGCCACCGAAGTTGGTCAAGGCCAGGGAGAGCAGTAGGGAAACTCAGAGCAAGCCAATAAATAGGTGATGCAATGTCCAAAAACTGATCAGTGTTAATGGTTGGTATTTACCCACCCTGTGGTTTCTCTTTGATTTGTTATAGCCAAACCAGAAATAAACCAGTCCTCAGTTCTGCAGTCTGTGTAGGAGAAGTTCTTGTTGGGGCTGCTAATGGGAGGCAAGATGACCTCTCTCTGTCATTGATAACCTCCCCAGGAGGGTCTGTGTTTCAGGAAAAGCTGTTCCAGTGACTCCAGCCTCCGATTAATGATCCTCTCTGAGAAGTACAGAAGGGTTAGAGGAACACATCCCCAGCTTTACCTGAAAACCAGCAATGGTACCCAGCATTGGGAGGTGAAGGAACACAAATTAAGAGGCTTCACGTACTACTATGAACAAAGTCCCAAATTACTACTACATTTTAAGTTAGATTTTCTCCCTTCTTTTAGCCACTGCGTTTGATTTGTTGTAAATAGCTGTACCTGTCTCTTTATCCAAACCAGAAACCTTGAATAAGAGTTTAAAACCAGCTCTGACTGTCTCAGCTGCTGGTGTAGCCTGCAGCACTGATTTCCAAGTCCATTGCACCTCTGGATTTCTGGAGCCTCCTGCCTTTCCCAGCTCTCTGCCTTTCCTCCTATCTTTGAAACCAGAGAAGAGCTGCTAGATGTCCCTTTCAAAGCTGGGGACTGAAGTCCTGAATATTGCTAATTAGCAGCGAGGGCTTTTTAAGGAAATGAAACGTTGCATTGTTATGATTTGGGAAACAAAAGCTGAATAAGGACTATAAGACTTAACTACGGAATTCTACTTCATTTTTTCTCTAATGCAGGCTAAGCTGCCTTACAGCAATCTTTTAAATGTAATGATTGAGACTATTATAGGAAATACTATACAAAGCAACATTTTTTTTTTCAGCCTAAATAATAAGTAGGGCAAGGTTTTAAATGAGGCTAGAGTAATGAATGCTGTACAATAATTTTGATGATAAATTTCCCCGGAGGATAAAGTGGAAGAACAGAAGCAGGCTGTATTTAATCATGCAAAGTTAAAGGAATGCAGACCAACAAATATTTATAGAGAATGTACAGTTTTTCTAACCTTTTCTGAGATATTCTTGCCCCTTCTCACCTGAAAAACATAGCAGAAATTCGGGTCTTTCGGTGTGCAATAATTAAGAGTAGGAATTGATCACATAGGGTCAAGTGTGTCTTTGATGTAGTGCACAGAAATCCCTGCTTCCTTGCAGGCTGGAGGACTCAAACAATAAGACATTTGTTTTTCACAGCTATTTCATTCATCAGTGAGGCTGAAAACCTTGCTTTGAGCAGATATACAGCATGTGATGTCATATTCTGCAGCTGCTCCTCACCTAGTATTGACCCAAGGAGATCTGTCCCTACTGTAGAGCAGAACTCTGTGTGGAGATCCTAGCTCTGCTCCTAAAAGCAGTATAGTTGACTTCATGCAGTTCTACATCCAAAATAATAAGAAAACCTGTGTATTATATCACAGAGGTGAGATCTGAGCTTCCACATACTGAGCAAGCTCAAAATCATTGCCCCACGCTCCATCACTAGATGTAGCCCTGCTCTTGCCGTGCCTGTCCCAAGGCCATCCTCCTTGAAGGTGGTGCTCCTCAAAGGTGATGCTCCTTGGCTGTGGTTTCTTCTCGTTGTTGCTGTTTGTTGAGGAGGCAAGCACAGCTTCAAAAACCAAGAGACTGTAAAAAAACCCACTGCTGGCATCTGCCTTAGCACGTTCCTGGTTGTTCTGCACAGAGGCATGTGCTCGTGGTATGGTAGAGTTAGGCAGTCATTCCATAAAGCATAGGTTGGGTTGCTTCCTGGTTTTATTTTGGTTTTTTTTTTAGTAATTGTTAAAATTAGGCCGTTTCAGTGGACTTTAGCTTAACCTATAACAGTATTCACTCAGCAGAGGCAAAACCCTGAAGATTTCCATTCTGCCGATCAATACTTAAAGCATATATTGATTTCCAATTTAGGTGTTAACTTTTACCTCTTTGAAATGCTCTTGATATCAATTTTCAGCCTGCCTGATGTTCATTACGTGCTGAACAGTGTGTTGGTGAGCAAGCTACCATCTCCTCTGGCCAGACGATTAGTTCTAGTGACTGCAAGGCTACAACAAAGATTTCCTTGTCTTGTGTAAGCATCATGGTAGCATGAAATATCTGTGCTTAAGGCAATGACCTGAGAAATGCTTTTATTCTGACCTGGCGCTGGCTTCCTCTAGTGTTTTTTAGTCTGTGTAGTCCACCCCTGAAATGATATAATAAAGTAATTAATAGCGCTGTTTATTACATTGATGTTGTTGCCTCATAATAATTCATAGAAAATGAGCCTGAGGTCCACAGCTCGGGTTGCTGGATGGCTGGACTTTATTTAAGCAATAAGAGACACATGATAAGTGGTGTGTTCCTATGTGATTATGCTTCCAGTAGTGTTAGGAGGCACAAGGTCAAAAGGCTCAGTGACTTTAACTACCTGAGAAGTGCCATGTAATCCCCTGCAAATGGGCTGTCTACAGTGTCTTATTGCTGTATCAGAGAGGGAATTATTTCTTTTTAAAGGCAGCCACATGAATTACCTCTGGAATTGGCACGGGTATGACATCACCGACTGCCAATCAGAAATCCTCTTTGTCTTGGATTTGGGCACCTTCATTTCAAGCTCAGGTTGTCTGAACAAGATGATTTGGTTAAAATAGGGGTTTATGCTCTTTGTGCTCCAAGTCCATCTGCTTGTTTTAGGGAGGAAAGCACTCTGTGTGTGCTGAGGGTTGCTCTGCAGGAGCTGTTGTATCATCATCAGGCACTAACCAGGGACTGCAAAGCCTTTGCAGAGCTGGTGACACTCAAGCCATGCCCTGACTGGTAGTACCTAGGACATGATTTAGGCTCTGGAGCTGGAGCAGCCAGGGAAGGGAGGGAGGGGAGGGCAGACAGCAAGGTAAGCACTTCAGGATGCAGGCAGCATGGCTGGGATTTCAAAATCAATGCAGAGCCATCAAATTTTTTCAGCCTCACACTGTGTTTTCTTTTTTATTGCCAAACATAACCCCGAAATAATAAAATCATCCCGATTTACAGTTATTGTTGATAGAATAAGTACACATGGGTTACAGCTTTACTAACCTGAGGAGGTGAGGAGCAGGCTACAAGAAGGATGCTGTTTATCATAGTGGTATTGAAAAGAGTGTAGACACTTGCTGTTTTGGAAGGGGATGGATCAGAGGTCCCCACATTGGGGATATTTCCCTCCTTTTTTCTTCCTCCTTTAAGCCCCAGCTGGAGAGAAGGTAAAGACACAGCCCTTAGGAAGCTCCCTGGAGCCCCTTGGGCATGTTTCAGTGGCCTCCAGCCAGCAGTTGCTCTGTCAGCAGGGAGAGAAAAGGCTGCACTAAATCCCAGGGGCAGTCCCAAGGATGCTTTTACCTGGGGAACACAGGGATGGATGCCAGAGGTCACAGCTCTCCTGTGTCTCCTCTGCTGGCGTGTGGGATGGGAGCATCTGCCCGAGGGAAGGTGCGAAACCCACTGGTCAAGGGGGTGCCACGAAAGTTGCTGTTCAGTTGCAGAAGGTTTTGGGGGCAAAGCGAGAGGAATCATCATCCTGTCAGAGGGCAAAAATTTAACAAATAGTTTTAAAGGCTTAAAATAAATCTATCTTCATAACCTGACTGCAATGCTTTTTTCCTTAGATACGTTATAGAGGTAATGATACCTCTACAGTGAACTCAATTAACCTTCTGCAGCCTTCAGTGTGACAAGGAGTCCTAAATCTTCTTTTTTTATGAGTGTATGTGCAAGATTTGAAGCTACTCTGGACTTAGCATTAATAAATGTCATTTCCTAATTGGGGCTCATTTGTTTGTTTGGTTTTTTTTACAGTGAGAAGGACATGGTGGCTGTGAGTGGGATCTAGTGTTCATGGTTGAAAAGAGCTTTCCACATAGGAGTGAGGTAATGTCATGTTATTTTTTATTATTATTAATGCAAATCTGTTGCTTGTGTGCAGGCACCTTTTGAGGTTTCCATTGTTCAGTGATATTATAAAATGATATTAAGGAATTTAGCTTTCTTTTTCTGTGTAGTTCTGTATAAATGGACATCCATTGCCAATAAGAACAATGTGACTCTCCTCTGTCCAAGACCTGGTGCATTCTGAGTGTCCTTTGGAAGTGCTGTGGAAAAAAAGGATGGGAAGAAAACCCCTTATGTTTAGGCTTCCACAGCTCACTTTCCCTATAAATCTTCCTTCTGCTCTGTGGTACACCCTAGTAGGTGCACATCACGCCAGGAGACTCAGCTCCTGCTTCACTTCTGAGATCTTTGGATGAATGCATGCTGAATGGAGCAAAATGTTTCATCTGGGAGGGAGGATGTCAGCAATAAATGAGAAAACAAGAGAAATGGATGATGCCCCATAATGCATACCGTATAATATAATCATTGTTGTTTGATAAAAGAGACACTTCTAGCAACTTTCAGTGCCCTGCTAGGTATGTCTGGATTTATTATTCAAAAAGGCACAATCAAATCTCTTCATTCAGTTGACAAATGGGAGCTGTTCAATTCAGTATCTGCCTCTTATTTATAGCATCTAGAGGGGTGATTTATATGCTAGCTGCAGATCTTCCAAAACAGTTTTAATTAGCAGCATTGGCTATTAGAATGAGAGTCCTCTAACTTCCCTGTCATACACATCCCCTTAAAACCCAATAGGAATCTTTGCCAGGCAGTGCTTCTCTATTTTTTTAGTACTGCCAGCAAGAAAATGTACCTGTGCCTGGGTGGCTCAGAGGATGAATTCATGCTTGCAGCTCCAAGGGGCAGGCAGGGCAGTTGGAGGAGGATAATGCCATTTATTGCTCTGCCTTGGGGAAACAGGGCAGTCCTTGGGGCATCAGCACTAACATCACACTTCATTCTGCTGCAAGTGCCCTAAGTGACTTCTGTTTTGGGAACAAAGTAAGCACCAAAGACACCAAGGCCAGCTGCTGGCACTGGGTTCTGGATTCTGCTTTGGATCTCTGTGCTTGGAGGCTGATGGGTCTGAGAAGGCAGGAGCCCCCATCTCAGCATGTCCTGTGGCTGGAGCATTCACAACATTATTTTTCTTGTGTGCATTGCCTGATGATCTAAGTAAGCATTTCCCCAGCTGTTCCCTTATCCACAGAGCTGCTCTGGCTCGTGGTCTAATTGGTACCCCTGAGGTACAGAGCAGAGTGAGGCACAGCACAGAGGTGAGTTCAGTACAGGCACTAGTTTGAGTCTCTATTATTTTCACACATCTAGTAGGAACGTAATCCCTTTGAGACTTCTGCCTATACGTCAAACCTGAGATCAGCCAACAGGTTCAAAAGTTATTTGGGGAAGTGATGACTGACAGAACAATTGCACAGCTTTTGTTTTTCTTTTCTGGGAAACCAAGCTAAAAAAAGCGCAGGAAACAGAGTGTTTTTTGTTTTATGCTGTGTGTGTAGCATGCAGAATGGTCTCTTGTTATGTTGCCACTGATCTTTTTTTCGACATGAGCAATGCAGTCATTCTGTCTTCACATCCAACAAGCCTTTGTACTGCTCATCACAAGTGTGCAGTGTCTCTGTATATGTGTAAATTTGGTGTTTGCTACATCCCTTTGCTGAAACTCTGCTGCTGCCTGTGGGTGGGGGTTCTGATAAATCCATGGCTGTTCTGCAGCACCACACTCTGTGACATTTACTCTGGTGAGCAAGAAAAATTTAGAATATCTTAAGTTTGAGGTTGACAATAATACCAGGACATGAGCACTGGACCTGGTCACTGTGTCCATCCCTTGGAGGAGGTCCAGGAAACAAGGCACAACAGAGAGAAGAGGCTGAGTAAAGCCACCACTGTGACTTTGTGGTGCTTGAGAGGCTGGTGGGAAAATGAGGAAATAGGAGATGAGGACATGAAAAAACCTGCTGCAAACAAGCTTGAAATAAATGTGGTCAGAAGGAAGGGTAAATAGGGGTGGAGGTGGTTCTTGGGGTTTGCACCTGGGAGATGATGGTGGAAACACAGCTATGGGTGGCTCACAGATCAATGCCTACACTGTGGAGAAGTCACAGTCCTCTGGCTGAACACAAATTAGACATTATATATAATGTTTTTTCCATCTACGACAGTTCTGTTTAGGTGTTTTTATTTCCCTTTCTGAGCCTATTGATAAAGCACATTGTTTAAGGAGGCTTTCAAATTATTGACATGTTTGGTCTCGTCTTTGAGCCAAGTGAGCAGTATTTGGTAACCTGTCTCTGGATATTACACTAAATGCTTTTCTACTGCAATTCTAATAGAGTGTAGGGCTGGGTTTGATAGTGTTACCTATTAGTGATTAGAAAGTGAAGGGCTTTCAGTGAGACTGTACAGCAGAGTTGGCTGTGATTGATAGATCAGGCATTATGCATTTCCTAAGTTCTAAATTTGGCCTTAATGAAATTTCTTCTTACAACTCCTCTTTTCCTCAACATTCTGAAGAAATGAACCAGGGAGGGAAAGAAATGAGGAGAGAGAATAATTTTGTTCATAAACACTTAAATTGTGCATTAGTCAGTGGCATAGACCAAACTCTGCTGGAGAAAGGTACTTTCAAATTACCAAAATATTAACATTGTAATTATTGAGCTGGGATAATAGTTATGAATTATGGATCAGTCAGGTTAGTAAAGTCACAGCTGCTTAATAGAGAAAGGTACAATGGGAACGTGAGGGAGGATGATTGAGGATTCCCTCTTCATATTTTCATGTGCCTCTCTCAGCAGAGGACGTTGCAGCTCCTTCTACCAGTGCCAGAGAGCTGTGAGAGCCCTCTAAGGGCTGGAGCATCCCTGTCTGAGGAGCACTGGCTCTGCAGGAGGATGGTCAATGGCTCTTTGATGTGCCAGCCCAGCTGGAAGGCCCTAGGTGCTGAGCTTTGTTTGACACTGGCACTGTTTGTCACCACTGAATAGTCCTGGCGTGCTCGGAGGCACAGCACCTGGAGTGGGAATTGCTGCTGCCTTCCAACGGTGTCTTCCCTGAGGGGACTAGAGGGTGGCAGCATGCTGGGGTGGGTAAGGGCCATGGCTCTGGCTTTATTGGGGACCCGTTATCTCACCTTGAGAAAAATAACTTCCCATCACCACCTCTCAGTTCCCTTGTCTGTAAAATGAAGATAATGCCAAGTCATACCTCTGCAAAGTGTTTTGACATCTGTGAAGGAAAAGTGCACACACAGAGTATCCTACTGCCAAGTGACTCCAACAGGAGCCCCAGGCAGTGCTTGCTGTTAAGATTTTTTGGTGGTTGTTTTTTTTTCCCCCTCTGTGATTTCTGGGCCCTTTGGGTTGTTGTGGCAAGAGGTGCTGCCCTGGCCCTCTTCATATCATAAGAGCAGGTTGCTGGTGGTGTTAACACACAGCTGCTTTTCTATCTGTTCCTCAGTTGGGATCTGGCCAGCCTCTTCCCTTTTCTTCAGCCACATTTATTTTCTCCAGAAAAACTTGGTTTTCTTTTACTTCATTTTTTAGAGGAGAGCTGTAATGTGTTTGAATTGTTGCAATAAACTTTTGAGATTCAGTGACCTTTGTTAATCAGGAAGGTTTTTGTTTTTTTTTTTCTACTGGAAGAATTAATCATATGTAAACTGCTTGCTTTAAAAAGCCTCTTACTGAACTTGGGATCTCCCAGGTAGCCATCGAAAGGTCAGAGGCTGGAGGCAGAAGCTGTGAGCAGCTGGGAAGAGGGGAGCTGGAGAGCACTGCAAGAGGACAAACCATCTCAGAGCAGCTTCAGAATTAAGGAAAAACCTGTGGTAACACATGGCACTGGGGAAAGCCTGATGTCTTTGAGAGACTGGCCTCAAGCCAGAAGTTTGGAGTACCTAAGGAAACAGCATACAAACTAGCAGCAAGCTGTTGTAGCATGCTTATATTTGCTTGAAATATTCTGCTGTTTCTAAAGCAAGTTTTCAACAAAATGTTCCTTGGCCCTGCAAGACTTTTAAGTCCTGTGTGGCTCGAAGAAACCATGAGAATCTTGAAGAAGTTTGCAGTCAGCTGCTAGCATCTCAGCTGGTGTCCTTCTCCCAGGCACACAGGGTGCAGGAGTCTCTTAAGGAGAAGGTTTGCCTTGTGGACACGGCCACTGTCAGCTGCTGGTGAGAGCAGCGTGTCCCTCCAGGTGTTCACCTAAACCTTCCCAGCATCTCAGTGCTATACTGAGGAACATCCAGGCTCCGTTCCTCTCCTGCTACTGGGAGCAAGTCCCAGGGCTGTGCTGAGGAGGGATGTCCTGAGCCTCTGCAGGAACCAGAAGAGGCACTGCTGCCTGCATGTGTTGCTTGATTTACTGAGGGAGAGGAGGTTGGATGCAGTTCACTCTTGCAGTTGCAAAAATGGGTGAACTACATCAAAAGTTACCATCAGCATCCTGAAGTAGCAATAGATGTAGAAGGAGAGGAACGGTAGAGAGACTTTCTTGGTTATCCAGTCATTTGTCCTATACCTTCACGTCACCCTCTGAAAGTGGATTTCCCAAAGAGCTTCTTTCCCAAGATCTCCCTAGGAGATCTAGGAGCTAGAAGGAGCACCACCTAGAAGCTGTCTCCAAAGCTGCCAGTGCAGACCTCAACAAGAGAGAGGCTTTCTCCTGCAGAGCTGCTTTGTGTCATGGCTAAATATGTTCAGTGAAGTTTAATTTAGGGGATTTCACAAAACAGCAAACCCCTGTGGGGTTCCTGTCTCCTACCAGCCTCTGTAGCAGTGCTTATG